>NC_090258.1:11709149-11716649 GCF_037325665.1 Littorina saxatilis
TGAAACGCAATGCCATTTTACTCGTAGCATCGTCAGGCCACCGCTCATGGCAAAGGCAGTGAAATTGACAAGAAGAGCGGGGTAGTAGTTGCGCTAAGAAGGATAGCACGCTTTTCTGTACCTCTCTTTGTTTTAACTTTCTGAGCGTGTTTTTAATCCAAACATATCATATCTATATGTTTTTGGAATCAGGAACCGACAAGGAATAAGATGAAAGTGTTTTTAAATTGATTTGGACAATTTAATTTTGATAATAATTTTTATATATTTAATTTTCAGAGCTTGTTTTTAATCCGAATATAACATATTTATATGTTTTTGGAATCAGCAAATGATGGAGAATAAGATCAACGTAAATTTGGATCGTTTTATAAATTTTTATTTTTTTTTACAATTTTCAGATTTTTAATGACCAAAGTCATTAATTAATTTTTAAGCCACCAAGCTGAAATGCAATACCGAACCCCGGGCTTTGTCGAAGATTACTTGACCAAAATTTCAACCAATTTGGTTGAAAAATGAGGGCGTGACAGTGCCGCCTCAACTTTCACGAAAAGCCGGATATGACGTCATCAAAGACATTTATCAAAAAAATGAAAAAAACGTTCGGGGATTTCATACCCAGGAACTCTCATGTCAAATTTCATAAAGATCGGTCCAGTAGTTTAGTCTGAATCGCTCTACACACACACACACACAGACACACGCACATACACCACGACCCTCGTTTCGATTCCCCCTCGATGTTAAAATATTTAGTCAAAACTTGACTAAATATAAAGAGCGTGACAAAATTTCCCATCGTGACAGTACATGATCTGACTATTTTGTCCAAGAATGTTACAACTGTCGTCTGTAACAAGATAACAGTTAATTAATCATTATCAATTTATTAATCCATGTTAATTGTTCGTGTTTCTGTTACTGTTGAGTACATTTTCACTGTTATCTTGTTCTTGTTCTTCTCCCCTGCAGTCACTTTTTCCTATTCTGTCGTCTGTGAGCTTCTTGCTGCGTGCTGGATGAGTTATGAACATATGGAACGCCGTTTGGCTCATAACTATTACAGCTGTAATTCAAAAGAAACACACCTGTATTTAATAATAAATACACCTGTATTTAAAAATAATTACACCTGTATTTAAAAATAAATACACCTGTATTTAATAATAAATACACCTGTAATTATGTTTAAATACACCTGTAATTATTTTAAATACACCTGTATTTTATGATAAATACACCTGTATTTAATAATAAATACACCTGTAGTTAATAATAAATAAACCTGTAATTATTTTTAAATACAGGTGTATTTTTTTAAAATTAAATACAGGTGTATTTATTTCAGGAATCAGGAATCAGGAATTTTTACGCCGCTTGGAACCTTTTTAGGTTATTTGCGCGACGGGGGTGAGAGCGCACCGCCTATACGTTAAAAACAAACTAAGGACCTATCAATTTCTGTGTGTCCTCATAAAAACATCTAACATGTTACTTCAAGTAACCCCTAGTTTAGGACACCCCATAACCTATACAATTTCCTATCATTGTTTGGGTGTTTGAGGAGCTGGGGGGTAACGAGGGACGTAAAGCACCCAACATACACGCCGACCCCAGTCCTCTTATTTTAGCTTCCCTAATTTAAAATGTTTAAAAGCTGGTTTAAAAGTGATTCTCTAGATTTTAGAGCAGAGGGCCGCTTGTGGCACCTCTGCTTATTGCTGTTGAGAAAGCAGCAACAGATTTTGCCTGGACCACCTGCTCGTCTAGTGCATTCCACTCAGCCACCGTCTGCACGAAAAAGGAGCGTCGATACTGCTCTGTGCTGGCGTCTGGAATGATGTAGCCACGGGTGTTGTTGTAAGAGTACTTGGTGACGATGTTACTTGCTACGCAATCGGGAAAGGTGTTGGCCCGTATTTTCCTCTTCTCTTTATCTATTGGTTTCAGGAAGTTTTCTGGAGGTATTGCTGGGGTATGTCCCTCAATGATTTTGAAGAGAGTGGTGAGTCGCTGTTGTTTTCTGCGCTCTTGTAGAGATGGTAGATTTAGGTCCCGTAGCATCTTTGTTACACATCCTGGGTCTTGGGAACGGTAGTCGCGCTTTATGAATCTTGCCGCTTGTTTCTGAATCCGCTCAAGTTTTGTTTTGTCATGGACTAGGTGTGGATCCCACACTGTTGCTCCATAGTCAAGGGTGGACCTTATGAGGGAGATGTATGCCATTCGTCGCAGTTCTGGGGGGCAACTTCCCAAGTTTCTTCGCAGAAATCCCAGCTTGGATCCCGCCTTCTTGCATATGGTTGCGATGTGCTTAGACCATTTGAGGTCTGCTGAGATCTCGATCCCTAGATATGGGCTTTGGTCGACGTGCCGTAGGATTTCCTTGTTGAGTTCGTAGATGTACGTTGTGTTTTTCTTAGTGGGGAGGACAAAGCACTTTTTGGCGTTGAATCGCATGCCCCATTGATTGGCCCATACTTCTAGTTTTTCAAGGTCCTCTTGAAGGGTGATGTGGTCCTGGAACGAGTGGATTTCTCGGTATAACAGGCAGTCGTCAGCGAATAATCGTACTGTTGAATTCACTTGCTCAGGAAGGTCATTCACATGGCACAGGTACAGGTGTATTTATTTTTAAATACAGGTGTATTTATTATTAAATACAGGTGTATTTATTAAAAATTACAGCTGTAATAGTTATGAGCCAAACGGCTTTCCATATGAACATGACCAGGAAAAAGTAAAAACGGCTGACAGTTAGGTGTAAACAACTTACTGTACAGATAAGAAAAGCTTAATTATCTCAATCATGAACAGCAACGAAGTCGGAGAGGAACCAAGGGAATATTTCGTAACAGTTCAAACGGAATGAATTGCGGAAAAGATAAAACAACAGCCCCGAAAGTCTCCGTGAGAGCGTAC
The DNA here is from genome assembly GCF_037325665.1 of Littorina saxatilis. Classification (NCBI taxonomy): domain Eukaryota; kingdom Metazoa; phylum Mollusca; class Gastropoda; order Littorinimorpha; family Littorinidae; genus Littorina; species Littorina saxatilis. The sequence continues at coordinate 11,712,075 of NC_090258.1, forward strand.
ATTTTCGTTCGTCAATGTAGACGGTTGATTATGATTTCGGGCTGATTGACCCATTTTTGAATCGGATAGACGGTTGATTATGATTTCGGGCTGATTGACCCATTTTTGAGTCGGACAGACGGTTGATTATGATTTCGGGCTGATTGACCCATTTTTGAGTCGGACAGACGGTTGATTATGATTTCAGGCTGATTGACCCATTTTTGAGTCGGACTTTTGCATGTATTAGATGGAAACGTGATCGGTTAATACAGAACAGCAGCTTTTTTTCTTGTGCAGGTTTAACATTCAAGATGAGGACTGTATCTTCAAATCTGCTGTGCTCACTACTATGTGTATGAACTCAACTGTAACTCGAAGACAGGTAAATAGAGGAAGAGTATATGTTTTACCATCCCAGTCTTGACATCTTAATATTATTGAAAATGTATGATTTTACCTTCAAATTTCACTAAAGCACGTTTCCAGCACTATTTGCTCAAACGAAATCTAGAGGTAGCTGTCAGTCGTCACTTGGTAGCAACGCAAATCCACTTCTTGAAGACTTTGTACTGGTTACTTTCTTGGAAATTATAGTCAGTTATAAGGAGCAAAGCACGTACAACTGAAACCCAAAGTTTAAAGCCCTGACGCAAGTAAACTATTTCTTATCGATTTTTCCTCAGGGCGATCCTAATGTACCGCTTAAAATTTTACGTCTTCCGATATGCATCATTTATGGCACCACCCTGTATATTCAGAGATGTGCGCCCGCCACGCACGCATGCACGGAGGGACGCAGGCACAAACGCAGGCACGCAAGCGGGCACGCACACATGCACGTAGGCACGCAGACGCACGTACACACACGCACGCACGCACACACACAGCCACAGCCACACACACACACACACACACACACACACACTAAGTCGGGATCATACGACACCGACCGCCAAAATACTGACAGCTGTTACTGTCCACATAAAAAAGACAACATTTGACTTTATGACGATTTGACGCAGCGATTTGTCACGCAACCCAACGAGTGATTAATGCTTTAAAAGGCCTTGTTATTGCTGTATGTGCGCGCGTGTGTGTCCATGTGTGTGCGTGTGTGTGTTCGCCGCTGTGTGTATGTGTGTGTGTGAGTGTGTGTGTGTGCGTGCGTGCGTGCGTGCTTGCATGCGTACGTGCGTGCTTGCATGTTTGCGTGCGTAAATCTTAATTATGTTTGTGTTCTTGCTAACCAATGCGGTTTCGCCCATGTAATATAAAATGATATCAGCCTTCGTATCTTCCGGGAGAGCACAAACAAGTATGATTACCATCGCAGCGTGCGTTAAAATGCTGTTGCTTCCGCGTACACAACTAACAGCTCTATCCTGGCTTTGACATGGGATAAGGGGACACCTTCACGTGCACAACTAACAGCTCTATCCTGGCTTTGACATGGGGTAAGGGGACACCTTCACATACACAACTAACAGCTCTATCCTGGCTTTGACATGGGGTAAGGGGACACCTTCACGTGCACAACTAACAGCTCTATCCTGGCTTTGACATGGGGTAAGGGGACACCTTCACGTGCACAACTAACAGCTCTATCCTGGCTTTGACATGGGGTAAGGGGACACCTTCACGTGCACAACTAACAGCTCTATCCTGGCTTTGACATGGGATAAGGGGACACCTTCACATACACAACTAACAGCTCTATCCTGGCTTTGACATGGGATAAGGGGACAGTTTCACGTGCACAACTAACAGCTCTATCCTGGCTTTGACATGGGATAAGGGGACAGTTTCACATACACAACTAACAGCTCTATCCTGGCTTTGACATGGGATAAGGGGACAGTTTCACATACACAACTAACAGCTCTATCCTGGCTTTGACATGGGATAAGGGGACACCTTCACATACACAACTAACAGCTCTATCCTGGCTTTGACATGGGATAAGGGGACACCTTCACATACACAACTAACAGCTCTATCCTGGCTTTGACATGGGATAAGGGGACACCTTCACATACACAACTAACAGCTCTATCCTGGCTTTGACATGGGATAAGGGGACACCTTCACATACACAACTAACAGCTCTATCCTGGCTTTGACATGGGATAAGGGGACACCTTCACATACACAACTAACAGCTCTATCCTGGCTTTGACATGGGGTAAGGGGACACCTTCACGTGCACACATACCAACAATCAATCAGCCTGGCGGCTTTCTGTGCATAGATGAAAATTCAAAAACTTTTTTTTTCCTGATTCGATTCAGATAATAGTTGTCACCCGCAAAATAAATTCAGCACAAAACACACACACACACACACACACACACACACACACACACACACACACACACACACACACACACACACACACACACACACACACACACACACACACACACACACACACACACACACACACACACACACACACAAAACAACATAAAGTAAACATAATAAAAACAAATAAAAAATTAAAAAAAGAAAGGAAGAAAAATCATCCTGCACATGAAGTGTCCAGGCTGTACATGCTTTTATCTGGCGAAAAAAACCAAAAAAAACCACCCCAGGTCGGCGGTGTTGAACATTTTTGCTCACACGAGAAGAAGAGTAAGCTTACTTTTAACCATCTGTTACCAGGCAATATCCAGGTAATCTGATTGATTTAGATTGGTTACCAGGAAGTTATAAGCTTGAAGCTTGTTGTTGATCCTAAACATGCATAATTATATATTATACCCATACATTGTTGAATAAAACACTGTTTAAACCAATTTATACTGTGATACTATCTGATTTGGTTTTTTGTTTCGAATCTGAGACACCTTGAAAGGTGTTCTTGATGTTATATATTTATGCCGACACGGATAATCTGCTGTTAGTAGCGCGTGGTAATTGTTTTCGCCGTCAGAAATAATCGGTCATGTGATATCAATGTTCTGTCGCATTTTCATTCAACAACTGACTAAGGCCTAAAAAAAAAAAAATAGGTGTGGTTACGGTAACCCGACCTACCCTATTTTTAGGGGCCGACCCTATACTTTTTATTACATTTGTCAAAAAAAAAAAACACACACAAGAAAACGAGTGCAGAAAACGCAATGAAAGCGAAAGCGCCCGAGTCGCACACTTATTTCCGTGTCAAGTAGGTTTAATTTGTACACATTAGAAAAAAAAGTTAAAAAAAAAAAAGTGATTGCCTACCTTCCTACCCTATTTTTTTTGGCTATGTTACCGTAACCACACCTATTTTTTTTTTTGCCTTACGTCAATGCTTGTTTGTTTATTTCTTCGCTTGCTTGTTCATTTAAATGAATAAGCAAGCGAAGAAATAAACAAACAAGCATTGACATAAGTAAGCCACACACAAAACACCCAAAAGAACATACAAACAAACGAACGAACAGACGGACGGACGGACGGACGAACGAGCGAACGAACGAACGAACGAACGAACGAACGAACGAAGGCAGACATGCAGATAGGCAGACAGACAGACAGACACAGACAGACAGGTAGACAGACAGACAGACAGACAGACAGACAGACCACTTCAAAAATAGGTTCCCCGTCCAATGAGTACCCAACTCTCGTCAATCTGATTCTCAGCTTGTTATCATATTCAACAGTCTGTATCATATCTATGACGGCTTACTAGCGCCAAAACTAAAAATTAGTAATTAACCCGTGAAAGTTACTAATTTTCACGAGAAAATTACAATTATTCACGTGTTAAATACTAATTTTCACGTGTTAATGACTAGTTTTCAAGTGTTAATGTCTAATTTTCAGTTTTGGCTCGCCTCCTGACAGCTTACTAGCGCCAAAACTAAAAATTAGTAATTTGTGAAAGTGTGTGAGTCCAGACCGAACAGAGCTGTCTGCTAGTGGTCGGATCTTTAGCACACGTCCGGCCAGACGCCATTTTTCCTCTCTCGATTCGAACATTTTCGGATCGATTGTTCTTCACTAATACACTACAAAGCAAATGTAAGAGTGTAGTAGTGGAAATAAATATGAGGTACAGCTGTCTGCCCGACAACTTGTCGAATAAGGAATTATATTGAAAGATATATGTGAAAGTGTGAGATCACAACTGATCAAAAGTCCGTCTGCTAAAAACAGCTTCGATTCGGAAGTTTTTGGGGTCGATTATTCTTTTCTAAGATACCCAAAACAACGTTAAGGAAAGCGCTATTGCAGAAAACTGTGACATGCATCTTCCCGTCGGATAACTTGCTCGATAAGGCCTTCTATTAAAAGATATTTCAGAAATAGTGTGAGAGTGATGTTTGCCGGACGTTGTAGCCTCTCAGTGCGGACTCTTAAAGTCCGACTTTTGTGACCGAAAACGAGGCAAAAATGAAAATTAGTAATGAACACTGTTAATTACTAATAGTTTTCATGTGAAAACAGTAACCCTAGGTTTTGGCACTAGTAAGCCGTCATATCAGTCTGTACGGCAATGTTGATCACTGGTTGGTCCAGTGTCAGAATAATGTGACTGGGTGAGACATGAAGCCTGTGCTGCGACTTCTGTCTTGTGTGAGGCGCACGTTAAATGTCAAAGCA
>NC_090258.1:11721649-11724086 GCF_037325665.1 Littorina saxatilis
GGTAGCGCGCTGGATTTGTATTCAGTTGGCCGCTGTCAGCGTGAGTTCGATCCCAGGTTCGGCGGAAATTTATTTCACTGAGTCAACTTTGTGTGCAGACTCTCTTCGGTGTCCGAACCTCCCCCCGTGTACACTACATTGGGTGTGCACGTTAAAGATCCCACGATTGACAAAAGGGTCTTTCCTGGCAAAATTGCTTAGGCACAGTTAATAATTGTCTACCTATACCCGTGTGACTTGGAATAATAGGCCGTGAAAGGTAAATATGCGCCGAAATGGCTGCAATCTACTGGCCGTATAAAATTTAATCTCACACGGCATCACTGCAGAGCGCCTAGAACTGTACCCACGGAATATGCGCGATATAAGACTCATTGATTGATTGATTGAGGAGAGATAATATTATTGTGTTTGTGTTCGTAATTTGGAGACAAAACTAGAAGAGGGGATAATGGTTAGTATTTTCTTCACCCTTAAATCCTGGTAGGGTCATTTAGAAGAGGGACATACAAGGAAGAACAAGGCAAAACAACAAGAACACTACAAATGCAAATGACTGCCAGTGAGAGTTCAAGCAAGAAAGCAATCGCATATTTTTTCTCGCAAAGGTGTGGACACTTCCCAGACTTGTCTGACGAGTTCTTTCGCAGGACCAGTATATCAAGCCTTGTACGCATGTGGTGCAATTAACCTAATTAATTTTGAGCAAATTTGAGGTGGGGGGGGGGGGGGGGGAGGGGTGTTAAACACTTTTTCCAATAAAATACACAAATTTGACTTCTTTCCATATCTAAATTTTCCAAAGGTCATTTTAGTAATCAAAAAACAATAATTTATAAAAAAATAATTCTGTTCACTTTTTAAATTTTCATTCAAATAACCAAATAATGCTATACATGTAGACTAGCTCCTTATCCGAAGGTCTACGAATCACCAGTTTTGCCAGAATGCGTTGTTATTGTCCGACGATGGTTCGCGCTTCTGTGACCTATCTTTTGTCGAACAGACAAAGCTTAAATGTGACCCTCCACGACGGTATGAGTCGCATGTCACCTTTGCATGATTTTCATATTTTTACATTTTCCTAAAGAGCTTTTTATGCTCTATCCAGTGGTGAAAACCGTTTTAGAAAAGAGCAAAAGCTGATTGAGTTATAAGCCTGTTACAAAGGTGACCCTCACACTGTTACCAGACACAACGGCAGCTACAACAACGGCAGCAACAACTACAACAACGGCAGCTACAACAACGGCAGCCACAACTACGGCAGCTACAAAAGATCCCAGGGCTACAACCAAAGACGCCCAGGTCAATTCAACGGCCCACAGCGAGGGAAGCAGGGGCACAATAACAATAACGGTAATGTGTATCGGCAGTGGTAAATGTCACGGCGGAACCACAATATCAGGCTGAATCAGTGTAAGAGATGATGTAATACGAAGAGAGTGCTAAGACGTCTGTATGACAAGTATTAACGTGCATAGCGATACTATAAAAGTTCTGTCATGGAACATGAAAGGGTTTATAGAAACAATAGATGGATTACGAGTAAACAAGTTTAATGAGCATAAGTTTACGAACAAACTTTCAGCATACGATATAGTCTTCTTAGAAGAAACCCACCTCGATAAAGACAATGTAAAAGATATCAACATACCCAACTTCTCAACGCCTGTCCATTACATGAGAGAGAAAAGAAAAAACGCACAGAAAGCGTCAGGCGGTATTTCCGTTTTTATAAAAGCGGATCTTAGACAGCATGTTAAACTCTTACCACAGAGTAATAGTGATATTGTATGGGTTAGAATCCCAACGATGGACAAACACGGTCAGGATACTTTTATATGTGGGTGTTACATACCACCAGAACACTCATCATATGGGAAAGACCACTCAATCAAAATATGGGACTGTCTTGAGCGTGACGTAGAAATATTTTCAACCAAAGGCAACGTAATTGTGTGTGGCGATATGAACGCGAGGACAGGCAGTACAGTGGATTACATAACCGTGGACTCTGTGCGATACGACAATGCCGCGGGTGACGAATTCAATGAACACCTCCTTAATGAGCCGATGGATATACACCAAAGGTGCTCAATGGACAACACCACGCACAAAATTGGCCGTCGATTAATTGACCTGTGTATCGACAACAACCTTGTTATTCTGAATGGAAGAACACTAGGTGATCTAGATGGGCGTTTTACCAGCCACCAACCTAACGGCAGCAGTGTGGTTGATTATTTCATATGTACACATGTGTTATATAGCGGTGTAGTAAACATGACAGTGGAAGCGCTAAATGAATACTCAGATCACTGTCCTATACGTCTGACTATACACATACCAGCACTACGGAAAAGAAAACAGGAAAGGAGCTCGTCTAATAATTACGCTACAGCCCCAGAGCCAAATAATCAAGACAAAACGAGTT
>NC_090258.1:11724286-11754286 GCF_037325665.1 Littorina saxatilis
TTTTCGGAGCACCAAATGCAACATGCTTTGTATGTTGTTGAAGTTTTGTGCGCTGCTATTTTTCGGAGCACCAAATGCAACATGCTTGGTATGTTGTTGAAGTTTTGTGCGCTGCTACTTTTCGGAGCACCAAATGCAACATGCTTGGTATGTTGTTGAAGTTTTTGTGCGCTGCTATTTTTCGGAGCACCAAATGCAACATGCTTGGTATGTTGTTGAAGTTTTGTGCGCTGCTATTTTTCGGAGCACCAAATGCAACATGCTTGGTATGTTGTTGAAGTTTTGTGCGCTGCTACTTTTCGGAGCACCAAATGCAACATGCTTGGTATGTTGTTGAAGTTTTGTGCGCTGCTATTTTTCGGAGCACCAAATGCAACATGCTTGGTATGTTGTTGAAGTTTTGTGCGCTGCTACTTTCGGAGCACCAAATGCAACATGCTTGGTATGTTGTTGAAGTTTTGTGCGCTGCTATTTTTCGGAGCACCAAATGCAACATGCTTGGTATGTTGTTGAAGTTTTGTGCGCTGCTACTTTTCGGAGCACCAAATGCAACATGCTTGGTATGTTGTTGAAGTTTTGTGCGCTGCTATTTTTCGGAGCACCAAATGCAACATGCTTGGTATGTTGTTGAAGTTTTGTGCGCTGCTACTTTTCGGAGCACCAAATGCAACATGCTTGGTATGTTGTTGAAGTTTTGTGCGCTGCTATTTTTCGGAGCACCAAATGCAACATGCTTGGTATGTTGTTGAAGTTTTGTGCGCTGCTATTTTTCGGAGCACCAAATGCAACATGCTTGGTATGTTGTTGAAGTTTTGTGCGCTGCTATTTTTCGGAGCACCAAATGCAACATGCTTGGTATGTTGTTGAAGTTTTGTGCGCTGCTACTTTTCGGAGCACCAAATGCAACATGCTTGGTATGTTGTTGAAGTTTTGTGCGCTGCTATTTTTCGGAGCACCAAATGCAACATGCTTGGTATGTTGTTGAAGTTTTGTGCGCTGCTACTTTTCGGAGCACCAAATGCAACATGCTTGGTATGTTGTTGAAGTTTTGTGCGCTGCTATTTTTCGGAGCACCAAATGCAACATGCTTGGTATGTTGTTGAAGTTTTGTGCGCTGCTATTTTTCGGAGCACCAAATGCAACATGCTTGGTATGTTGTTGAAGTTTTGTGCGCTGCTACTTTTCGGAGCACCAAATGCAACATGCTTGGTATGTTGTTGAAGTTTTGTGCGCTGCTATTTTTCGGAGCACCAAATGCAACATGCTTGGTATGTTGTTGAAGTTTTGTGCGCTGCTATTTTTCGGAGCACCAAATGCAACATGCTTGGTATGTTGTTGAAGTTTTGTGCGCTGCTATTTTTCGGAGCACCAAATGCAACATGCTTGGTATGTTGTTGAAGTTTTGTGCGCTGCTATTTTTCGGAGCACCAAATGCAACATGCTTGGTATGTTGTTGAAGTTTTGTGCGCTGCTATTTTTCGGAGCACCAAATGCAACATGCTTGGTATGTTGTTGAAGTTTTGTGCGCTGCTATTTTTCGGAGCACCAAATGCAACATGCTTGGTATGTTGTTGAAGTTTTGTGCGCTGCTATTTTTCGGAGCACCAAATGCAACATGCTTGGTATGTTGTTGAAGTTTTGTGCGCTGCTATTTTTCGGAGCACCAAATGCAACATGCTTGGTATGTTGTTGAAGTTTTGTGCGCTGCTATTTTTCGGAGCACCAAATGCAACATGCTTGGTATGTTGTTGAAGTTTTGTGCGCTGCTACTTTTCGGAGCACCAAATGCAACATGCTTGGTATGTTGTTGAAGTTTTGTGCGCTGCTATTTTTCGGAGCACCAAATGCAACATGCTTGGTATGTTGTTGAAGTTTTGTGCGCTGCTATTTTTCGGAGCACCAAATGCAACATGCTTGGTATGTTGTTGAAGTTTTGTGCGCTGCTATTTTTCGGAGCACCAAATGCAACATGCTTGGTATGTTGTTGAAGTTTTGTGCGCTGCTATTTTTCGGAGCACCAAATGCAACATGCTTGGTATGTTGTTGAAGTTTTGTGCGCTGCTACTTTTCGGAGCACCAAATGCAACATGCTTGGTATGTTGTTGAAGTTTTGTGCGCTGCTATTTTTCGGAGCACCAAATGCAACATGCTTGGTATGTTGTTGAAGTTTTGTGCGCTGCTATTTTTCGGAGCACCAAATGCAACATGCTTGGTATGTTGTTGAAGTTTTGTGCGCTGCTATTTTTCGGAGCACCAAATGCAACATGCTTGGTATGTTGTTGAAGTTTTGTGCGCTGCTATTTTTCGGAGCACCAAATGCAACATGCTTGGTATGTTGTTGAAGTTTTGTGCGCTGCTACTTTTCGGAGCACCAAATGCAACATGCTTGGTATGTTGTTGAAGTTTTGTGCGCTGCTACTTTTCGGAGCACCAAATGCAACATGCTTGGTATGTTGTTGAAGTTTTGTGCGCTGCTATTTTTCGGAGCACCAAATGCAACATGCTTGGTATGTTGTTGAAGTTTTGTGCGCTGCTATTTTTCGGAGCACCAAATGCAACATGCTTGGTATGTTGTTGAAGTTTTGTGCGCTGCTATTTTTCGGAGCACCAAATGCAACATGCTTGGTATGTTGTTGAAGTTTTGTGCGCTGCTATTTTTCGGAGCACCAAATGCAACATGCTTGGTATGTTGTTGAAGTTTTGTGCGCTGCTATTTTTCGGAGCACCAAATGCAACATGCTTGGTATGTTGTTGAAGTTTTGTGCGCTGCTATTTTTCGGAGCACCAAATGCAACATGCTTGGTATGTTGTTGAAGTTTTGTGCGCTGCTATTTTTCGGAGCACCAAATGCAACATGCTTGGTATGTTGTTGAAGTTTTGTGCGCTGCTACTTTTCGGAGCACCAAATGCAACATGCTTGGTATGTTGTTGAAGTTTTGTGCGCTGCTATTTTTCGGAGCACCAAATGCAACATGCTTGGTATGTTGTTGAAGTTTTGTGCGCTGCTATTTATCGGAGCACCAAATGCAACATGCTTGGTATGTTGTTGAAGTTTTGTGCGCTGCTATTTTTCGGAGCACCAAATGCAACATGCTTGGTATGTTGTTGAAGTTTTGTGCGCTGCTACTTTTCGGAGCACCAAATGCAACATGCTTGGTATGTTGTTGAAGTTTTGTGCGCTGCTATTTTTCGGAGCACCAAATGCAACATGCTTGGTATGTTGTTGAAGTTTTGTGCGCTGCTACTTTTCGGAGCACCAAATGCAACATGCTTGGTATGTTGTTGAAGTTTTGTGCGCTGCTATTTTTCGGAGCACCAAATGCAACATGCTTGGTATGTTGTTGAAGTTTTGTGCGCTGCTACTTTTCGGAGCACCAAATGCAACATGCTTGGTATGTTGTTGAAGTTTTGTGCGCTGCTATTTTTCGGAGCACCAAATGCAACATGCTTGGTATGTTGTTGAAGTTTTGTGCGCTGCTATTTTTCGGAGCACCAAATGCAACATGCTTGGTATGTTGTTGAAGTTTTGTGCGCTGCTACTTTTCGGAGCACCAAATGCAACATGCTTGGTATGTTGTTGAAGTTTTGTGCGCTGCTATTTTTCGGAGCACCAAATGCAACATGCTTGGTATGTTGTTGAAGTTTTGTGCGCTGCTATTTTTCGGAGCACCAAATGCAACATGCTTGGTATGTTGTTGAAGTTTTGTGCGCTGCTATTTTTCGGAGCACCAAATGCAACATGCTTGGTATGTTGTTGAAGTTTTGTGCGCTGCTATTTTTCGGAGCACCAAATGCAACATGCTTGGTATGTTGTTGAAGTTTTGTGCGCTGCTATTTTTCGGAGCACCAAATGCAACATGCTTGGTATGTTGTTGAAGTTTTGTGCGCTGCTACATTTCGGAGCACCAAATGCAACATGCTTGGTATGTTGTTGAAGTTTTGTGCGCTGCTATTTTTCGGAGCACCAAATGCAACATGCTTGGTATGTTGTTGAAGTTTTGTGCGCTGCTATTTTTCGGAGCACCAAATGCAACATGCTTGGTATGTTGTTGAAGTTTTGTGCGCTGCTATTTTTCGGAGCACCAAATGCAACATGCTTGGTATGTTGTTGAAGTTTTGTGCGCTGCTATTTTTCGGAGCACCAAATGCAACATGCTTGGTATGTTGTTGAAGTTTTGTGCGCTGCTATTTTTCGGAGCACCAAATGCAACATGCTTGGTATGTTGTTGAAGTTTTGTGCGCTGCTACTTTTCGGAGCACCAAATGCAACATGCTTGGTATGTTGTTGAAGTTTTGTGCGCTGCTATTTTTCGGAGCACCAAATGCAACATGCTTGGTATGTTGTTGAAGTTTTGTGCGCTGCTATTTTTCGGAGCACCAAATGCAACATGCTTGGTATGTTGTTGAAGTTTTGTGCGCTGCTATTTTTCGGAGCACCAAATGCAACATGCTTGGTATGTTGTTGAAGTTTTGTGCGCTGCTATTTTTCGGAGCACCAAATGCAACATGCTTGGTATGTTGTTGAAGTTTTGTGCGCTGCTATTTTTCGGAGCACCAAATGCAACATGCTTGGTATGTTGTTGAAGTTTTGTGCGCTGCTATTTTTCGGAGCACCAAATGCAACATGCTTGGTATGTTGTTGAAGTTTTGTGCGCTGCTATTTTTCGGAGCACCAAATGCAACATGCTTGGTATGTTGTTGAAGTTTTGTGCGCTGCTATTTTTCGGAGCACCAAATGCAACATGCTTGGTATGTTGTTGAAGTTTTGTGCGCTGCTATTTTTCGGAGCACCAAATGCAACATGCTTGGTATGTTGTTGAAGTTTTGTGCGCTGCTATTTTTCGGAGCACCAAATGCAACATGCTTGGTATGTTGTTGAAGTTTTTTTTGGTCTGGTGCCTCTGACAAACTTTTTTCAATTTTCAATAAAAAAAACCAAATTCTATGAGAGAATGCAAGCTAGCAGAGGGAGCTGGGGAGGAGGGGGGGAGGACGCTGGGAGGAAGGAAGGAGAGGTGGTTCAAACAGTTTTGTTCAGAGAATTACAAATAGCACTGCCGCATACAATCAGTTAAATAAATGGAGCACAACAAGCTAAGCTTAAACGTGCTCTTAAAAAGCAATATAATATGTGATTTGGCGGACGAATACAACGTATGTCGAAAAGATAATCCCATTTGTAGAAAAGTAAAAGAAGGAGATAGGTGTATGTATATATGTGTGCGTGTGTGTGAGTGTGTGTGTGTGTGTGTGTGTGTGTGTGTGTGTGTGTGTGTGTGAGTGTGTGTGTGTGTGTGAGTGTGTGTGTGTGTGTGTGTGTGTGTGTGTGTGTGAGTGTGTGTGTCCGTATGTGTGTATGTGTGTGTGTGTGTGTGTGAGTGTGTGTGTGTGTGAGTGTGTGTGTGTGTGTGTGTGTGTGTGTGTGTGTGTGAGTGTGTGTGTGTGTGTGAGTGTGTGTGTGTGTGTGTGTGTGAGTGTGTGTGTCCGTGTGTGTGTATGTGTGTGTGTGTGTGTGTAACCACAGGACCTTGTTTCAAAGCAGCGGTCGATTTACTCCTTTATCCTTCCTGTAAGATAAGATAAGATAAGATAAGAAAACTTTAATGTCCATTTTCATTTGACATAAACATGGACATTTGTCTGTTGGCACCACACCGCATTTCTAATAACACAAACACACGATCATAAAGCATAATTAATTGTATCGACAACGTCTGAAAGTATGCGCATGCAGTTGTCAGTTGTGTAATGCTGATAGTATAACTCCTCGGTTAGTTGATACAGGATAAGTGCGTCGGATATGGAGTGATATTTCTATTTCATTTACTCTACTGATCATCCCAATGTTGGGAAATTCGGGTCGCTTCCTCCCAGTGGAAAGCTAGCAGCAACAAGATTCGCGCTACCCAGAAAAATAGAAACTGAATTCAATAGATAATGTACTTGTTTTGCAGTCATGAGTGACTTAGATTCAAAAAGCTACATTCATATATTACGAATATTGCGTTACATGACGTGATGCACAAGTATTACGCAGTTTGCACAAATATGCACGCTACCAGTTTGCACAAATATGCACGGTACCAGTTTGCACAAATATGCACGGTACCAGTTTGCACAAATATGCACGGTACCAGTTTGCACAAATATGCACGGTACCAGTTCGCAAGCATTTAAAAAAAGAGTCATTCCAAATTCACAACGCCCATCGAGTTAGTCAAAGTAACACGTTCTTTGAGATTGCGTCACTCAGAGTAAACACTTTCATTCACAATTGATGACGCAGATGTAATCAGTCAACGTGACGTGTTATATGAAATTACGTCACTGAGGGTAATACATTATTCAAGGACACAAACAAAACGTCACATGTTATGTGTTTTGAGGACAAAAACAGTCACCTCACACGACACACAACAAAAATAGACCCTGAACACAATAAATAATGCAATAATGGTTTGCAATCTCGAGCTGCTGAGATTCATAAGCACGTGCCTGTGCGAGAGAACTGTCAGAATGCTAAATTTAGCGTGGGGGGGGGGGGGGGGGGGGGGGGGGAGGAGGGGAGACAAGAGAGGAGATGATATCACAATGTTATCTGCTGCTGTCTCTTCGCCACACAAAATAATACTGATAAGGATAAGTGTCATGCTGTTTTCGTGATCAACCTGTCAGTGGTATGTACAGCGGTGCCTGTGGTGTGAGACCCCTGCGAGAAGAGGACACCTCCCACGAGAGAACATGTTATGGTGTCCCTTTGTCTATTAAATTTCCAAACTTAAAAAAATAAAATAAAACTCTTCATCACAATATACCTGGGCTTGTTGCTGCTAGCTTTCCACTTCACGCCGTATATTGGGCTATACCAAGAGCGCGCTGACGCCAGGTGTAAACAAAGCGTTGTTGCCAACTTCACGGCAAGTGTCCCCAGTTTAAAACAAAATGTGTCTCTTTGAAACCACGTACAGCTTAAATGTATGGTTGTGGGAATGAATAAGGTTTGTATCTAGTACATGTGTGGTTTTCAACGATAAATATACACGTACACGAACAAACGAACCGATTTGCTGTAGATCTGTCCTCACTGAAGCATATTCACCCACTTTCATCCCAGCTACACGCCTCTTTGTCGACAAATGGACTGACAAGCCAAACTATTATGTTCATTCTCACTTTCTCTTTCATCTGCTGGTATGGAGGTCTGTGTGTGAAGAGTAAGAATGTGCTTGGGCGGGTGGTGAACACATGTGGTAAGATTGTGGGGGTGAGACAGGAAGGACTGACTGTGCTGTATGAACGACGTGTGGTGCGAAAGGCCCGCTGCATCATCCAGGATAGTAGTCATGTGCTCGCTCACCACTTTGAGGTCCTGCCCTCAGGACGTCGCCTCCGCACTCCCAGATTCCGCACGCTCAGAACTAAGAACAGTTTTATTCCAAAGTCAATTGGCTTTTTAAATACCTAAGTTAATTAAAACTAGTATGTGTGCCGGTGAACATATGCACTGATTTCTGTGATGAATATTTTTTATATTCTTTGATGTGCACCCTTATGCTGAGTGTGATAACCCTCGAATGACTAGTCCTGTGATAAATATTGTTCAATGACATATCTAGTCCTGTGATAATGATAGTTTTTAGCGGTAAACTTTTAGCTAAAGCTGACGGCAATTTACCTATTTGGAATCATGTTACTATTCCTGTTAGTGTACATATGCGTGCGCGAGTGTAGTATGCTTCGTATGGTATTTTTATCTGTTGTCTTATTATTTGTTTTGTCTTTTAATGTGCACCACACTGAAATTTCTCTGTATGAGATAATAAAGTATTCGTATTCGTATTCGTATTCGTATTCGTGTCCTGTGTTGATACATAACACATCATCATTCAAAACGGTCTGTATTGTGCAAAAATTCAAAAAGAAATGAAGCAGTCAAAACTGTGTGGTAGCGCACCGCCGCAACGCCTGGATCGGAATAAAATTGCCTGCCTCCGCGCGTTGGAAACAACACAAAATCAACACACTCAAGCCAACAATCGCGCGGAGGTACGGCGGCGCACGCTCGATATAGCCTTGAATATACGGGGTGCACTTGGAGGAAGCGACCCGAATTTCTCAGCGGTGAAACAGTAAAGAGATGAAAATGCAACAACAACAAAAATAAAGTCAGTAGTAAACGTAGTAATTTCGCTTCACGTGACTTGTTTGTTTACCGGCACGGTTGGCCTAGTGGTAAGGCGTCCGCCCCGTGATCGGGAGGTCGTGGGTTCGAACCCCGGCCGGGTCATACCTAAGACTTTAAAGTTGGCAATCTAGTGGCTGCTCCGCCTGGCGTCTGGCATTATGGGGTTAGTGCTAGGACTGGTTGGTCCGGTGTCAGAATAATGTGACCGGTTGAGACATGAAGCCTGTGCTGCGACTTCTGTCTTGTGTGTGGCGCACGTTATATGTCAAAGCAGCACCGCCCTGATATGGCCCTTGTTTGTTTCTGTCTTTTTTCACGATCGAACGCACACAAACCTACTGTAGTCTCCGCTAGCCACCTAAATGTCACAAACCTTTCACTCTTTTGTAGTCTCAGCTAGCCACCTAAATGTCACTTTGGTCTCTGACGTCACATGGCTCAAAGAAGAGAAATCAATTGTTCAATCTAGAGCCTCTTTGTTTGACCTACAGCCTGGCTGCAAACTGTGAGGATTTGAACTTTGTTTTTGTTTCTTTCTTGTTTTGTGCTAAACTTATTTCGCAGATTTACATAATTATGTGACTCTCCATCACAAAATCAGTCTTAAGTAGCAATTTGGATGATTTTAGTTGGTTATATTGAAATCCTGAGTCTTTTCTGGATGTTTTGAAAAAAAATGTAAAGCTCTAGGTCAATAAATAACGATATTACAGCCATTTTTATAAAAGAAGTTGACCGGCGGCCATTTTTAGAAATCGGGCTTTTAAAGTTTTGGAAGGCACCAGCTTTACATTTTCCTTAGCAACAGGGGTTGAAATTTAACCTAACCCTTCCATATTTTGCACAAGTGTACCTTGATCTTTAATGCATCCTTTCATTCCAAAACTAAGGGTTAAAAGAACAATTATCACCATTTTTGAAGGCTTTGTTTACATCATACACTTGGAGGAAAACCGTCAAATACATGTCATAATACATCAGCAAACATTTTCACTGTCATTATCAGGATTAAAAGAATGCAACGGATCTTCCCGGGCATGTTTGTTTGTTTGTTTTGCTTAACGCCCAGCCGACCACGAAGGGCCATATCAGGGCGGTGCTGCTTTGACATATAACGTGCGCCACACACAAGACAGAAGTCGCAGCACAGGCTTCATGTCTCACCCAGTCACATTATTCTGACACCGGACCAACCAGTCCTAGCACTAACCCCATAATGTCAGACGCCAGGCAGAGCAGCCACTAGGTTGCCAATTTTAAAGTCTTAGGTATGACCCGGCCGGGGTTCGAACCCACGACCTCCCCGGGCATGTGATGGGACCTATTTGTGAGACTTGGATGCATAACGAGAATCAACATCGTGACTGCCCAGTGTGCAGACTGACATCTTTGCTGAATCAATTTCGCAGATTGGTACAGGCGCCATTTGCAAAATTGATTCAGCAAAAAAAAAAAAAAAAAAAAAAAAAAAAAAAAAATCACACAGCAAAGAAAGTAGCCAGGCTGTATATGTTTGGTATGTGTCCTAATGAAGGATGCACACATCGCGTACAAAAGCCCGAACACATCTGTAGTGGCAAAAAAAAAAATAAAAAAATCAGACAGCAAAGAGAATAGCCAGGCTATATAAATTATGTTTGGTATGTGTCTAAGTGAAGGATGCACACATCGCTTACAAAAGCCAGAACACATCGGTAGCGGCTTACGCAAGAAGGGATTGATTATCTTTTATTCATCATCATCAGTCTTGTCATGCAGGACCGGCTTTTAACACACTTTCAATGCGGTTCTTTCACAGAGAAAAAGACAATCTATCAATGTGGGTTCTAAGGCCTGGCGCTCACCTATGTAACTTCAGCAGGACAGATGACGCACTGCAGATTATCCCAGCCCGCTACACGTTGCGTGAAAGGAAAACAGGCCAAGTACTCGTCATAATCCTTATCGCAGCATCAATAACATGCAGTGCGTCGTCTGTGCCGCTGAAACTGCGCAGGTATACTCTGCCCTTAACCATAGGAACGAGCGGTGAGGCGCAACAGTCGGTAGCGCACTACTTCCCGTAATTTGTCTTGTCCACGAGAAACATCACAGCATTTTATCAACTTCATGGAGTAAAATCAATAACAGAAGTTTAGAGTCGTATAACGGGGAAACGTAAACGATGGTGGTATTCTTTTTTATTTTTTTTTATGTTAATGGTTATCGTTATTTGCTTTTACGCAAGAGCGTTATTGGTATACCTGGCTGACACCCGCACACATGCACTGCATTTATATGTAAGTGTGGACAGCGACACACACACACACACACACACACACACACACACACACACACACACACACTCACGCACGCACGCACAGACACACAGACACACACACACCCACATACACACACACGCACGCACGCACACACGCACGCACACACACACACACACACACACACACAGACACACACACACACACACACACAGAAAGACAGAGAGAAGAGTGACAGATAGACAGATAGACAGACAGACAGACAGACAGACAGACAGACAGACAGATAGATAGAGGCAGAAAAACAAACAAACGGACACACAGAAAAATAAAAATAAACACTTCCTCATCGTACAAGGCATAAGGGTACTGTATTAGCTCCTTGGAGGAACCTGGACGAGGAACAGCCCACACGAAGCCGCAGCTCTGTATTATTCTATGTACAAAGCTGATCGCTTCTTGCAGACACGTGATGTTCTAGCAGATCGTTTCTGTGACCTAATCTTGTTATCCAGGATAATTTTCTGACCGTTTAGCCCGAACATGATTCTGGCAGTGTTAGGCAAGGTGATGACGATGGTGGAGGTGGCGGTGGTGGTGGTGTGAAATGTAGATGAGGAGGGTGTGTGGGGTGTTTACTGGCTTGATGGTGTTGTTTTCTTGGCTCTCTGTGGGTCGGTCTGTGTGTCTGTCTTACTTTGTCTCTTTTTGTATCTTTATCTATCTATCTGCCTGTGTCTTCATCTATCTGTCTGTCTGTCTGTCTGTCTTTCTCTCTCTCTCTCTCTCTCTCTCTCTCTCTCTCTCTCTCTCTCTCTCTCTCTCTCTCTCTCTCTCTTTCTGTCTATCATGATCTGGGTATAACAAAGAAAGATAACCCTGCCTACTTGTCTCATCAATAGTAAGAGAAATAATTTCAAACAGTTACAAAGATCACCTACAAGTATTTACTGACGGCTCAAAACAAAATGATGGCCAGGCTGTGCTTTTGTCATTACTGACCTCAAAATAACCAAACAATTCAACCTCAACAAGGAGGTGTCCATTTTCACTACAGAAATGTACGCCATCTTAAGAGCATGCCACTATGTCAATGACCTCCCTCGACCCCCAACAAGAGTCGTCATTCTCTCCGACTCAAAATCAGCTCTGACTGCTCTCCAAAATGGTTCCGGAAACCGAGAAGAGCTTCAGACGGAAATATTGTTCCTCTGTCACCAAATCATTGCCTCTGGAACAGAACTGACCCTTATGTACATCCCCTCACACACAGGGATCAGAGGCAATGATATGGCTGACAGAGCAGCAAAAGAGGCTGTCACAGATCAAGCAGCATTTCATGACTTAAAATTAACAAAGACGGAAGCAAAACACAAAATGGCCAAAGTTGCCTGGTGTCACTGGGAAACAGAATTAAAAACAGAAGGCAATGCCCATGGTTGGCTTATTCTGCCCCGACAAACAAAACAAAACAGGCCTACACTCCCCACCCCCCTCCTTAAAATACTTCGCAGAATTCGCACGGATGGATGCGCTCACAAGTTCTTTCCTCGTCTCTGTGAATGTGGAAAGTTAATATCTTTTTTACACCTCTTTGACCGCTGCCAATCACTCCAACAAGATTTCCGCAACCTACACACCCTGGTCAACGAACACAAACTGAAACCCCATGAGTTTTTAGATAAACATTGCACGCTTCAATGGAAGCCAGCCTACACCCTGTGTCTCTCAATTTATAAATGGGACATCTGTTCTGAAAACCTCATCCCCTTTCCTCCTTCCCATCCCTCAATCCTCTCTCCCACCGACCCCCCCCCCTCCCACATCCAAAAACCAAAGAGCCTAAGACACAAAGCATAGCTCTATTCAAATAAGGCTAAAGCACATACTGCCCTCCTACCTGAACTGTTATTGTATTATTTTTCAAGTTATGTATTTATTTATTTATTCAGCCAGTTCTTTATTAAGTTATTTTGGCATTATACAAAAGTCTGAAAATATTCTACATAAATAAAAAGCAAAAAGCCTACAAAACCGCTCGGGCACTCCAACCATATTCCGCGTACACTAAGGCAACAACCCCAACAAAATCTGTACTTCCATCCCCATTTTGAAATACCGCAACAACAGACTTCCAGATCTATAACACGATCATATGTGTTCTCTGTTTGCATGTCTGTCTAGTGTCTTGCCCCCCCCCCCCACCTCCATAGCATATTAACTCTACCTGTCCAAAGGTAGGCCAATTGGTCCTAAGAGGACGTTAAAACTAACTATCATCATCTTTCTGTCTCTCTCTCTCTGTCTCTCTCTGTCTACCTCTCTCTTTCTGTCTCTGGGTCTCTGTCTGTCTGTCTCTCTCTGTCTATCTCTCTGTCTGTCTCTCTGTCTGTCTGTCTCTCTCTTCCTCTGTCTGTCTCTCTCTGTCTGTCTCTCTGTCTGTCTTTCTGTCTCTCTCTGTCTGTCTCTCTGTCTCCCTCTGTCTGTCTCTCTGTCTGTCTCTCTGTCTGTCTTTCTGTCTGTCTTTATCTATATATCAATAATTATATCTGTGTGTGTGTGTGTGTGTGTGTGTGTGTGTGTGTGTGTGTGATGAACACTAGGAGGCTTGTATGGCCAGGCTTTCAAAGTAATGACACATGTTCCTTCGAGCCTTAAAAGAACATTGTAACAGAACCACAGTCTATCTGAAGGTGCTAGCAGCAAGACTCGCTTCTGACAGTGGATTAATTCAAAGCTGACATAACACACTAGTCGTACAGTGCAACAGTCGAGCAGCCCCTATAAAGCTGAGGGGCTCCGCTCACATATGTAACTTCAGCAGGACCGACGACGTTACCGCCCTGATATGGCCCGCCTTCGTGGTGGCTTTGGCGTAAAGCAAGCAAACAAACAAACAAACAAACCGACGACGTCGACGCACTGCAGATGATCCCAGCCCGCTACATGTTGCATGAAAGGAAAACAGGCCAAGTACTCGTCATAATCCCTATCGCGGCATAAATAATAGGCAGTGCGTCGTCTGTGCCGCTGAAACTGCGCAGGTATATTCTGCCCATAAACAGATCTCCGTTCACGTGTCTTCTGTCTCGTGAACGGCTCTCTCGCAACAGTTCGATAACACAATGTATGAGCAGCTCTGAAGGCCTCACACGCCGAGTGCAGACGTCCCTTTGCGACTCTGTGTGCGTCGCTTGCCGATCACTGCTACTCGGTAGTCAGAGAGAGAGAGAGAGATAGAACAGGACTGATTCAATCAGTATCGCCAAGTCCGTCGTACGTCGTGGTTGGCAGTCAGTCTTCGTTTAGACCTCATGATCACAGGACTACCGTAGTGTTTCTGCGTTGAGGTGACTGCACCGTTTGCCGCGTGGTCTGTGTATGCTATACGTTGCTTTCGGTGGAACAGTGTTGTTAACATATCGGTGACTGTTGCGACTCTAATATATTTCAAGCAGCTGACTAATAGGTTTTGATTTGACGAAACTCTGTGCGATTTTGAATTTCTATTAGTCAGTGTTGTTTCTCAGAAGTTCTAATGCGTCTTTCTCTATAAAAAAAAAAAGTGTTTGCAACGCCTATATGCGCTCATTGAACTATTGTGGTCTCTACTTTATCTGTACTGTGATAAAACTTCGCGGATACTTTTTTGTGAGCGTTTTCCTTGCGAAAAGGATTTGTGACTTCTGCGATTATCTTCATTTTGAGTCATCTGTGTGATTGGAATAATTTCTGCCAAGTTGTGCGCCTCTTCTCCTGGATTTTGGATTCGTTTTGTCACAGTGTGTTTGTGACAAGAGAGGAAATTGCCTGGAGATATGTTGACAATATGAAGGTAATTATCATGGTTAAATCCGTTTTTGGACCATTTATTTTTTCATTTGTTTGCTGTTACAGTGTGAGTTGTTTTGTTGTTGTTGTTGTTGTTGTTTTTTGTGGCTTTTAAAGTTCCGTATTTGTTTTTTGTTCTCTCTACTCTTGTAGTTCTCGCTTTTCCTGCACCCTCATCATCAAAATGTTCTTTTTCGTCTTCTTCTGTTCCATCGTTCTGTCTTTCTTTCTTCTCCGGGCTGCTTTGTTCATTCCATCTTCTTCTTCTGGTCGATCACACGTCTATACTGGGGCGGGGATATAGCTCAGTTGGTAGCGCGCCGGATTTGTATTCGGTTGGCCGCTGTCAGCGTGAGTTCGATCCCAGGTTCGGCGGGAATTTATTTCACAGAGTCAACTTTGTGTGCAGACTCTCTTCGGTGTCCGAACCTCCCCCCGTGTACACTACATTGGGTGTGCACGTTAAAGATCCCACGGTTGACAAAAGGGTCTTTCCTGGCAAAATTGCTTAGGCACAGTTAATAATTGTCTACCTACCCGTGTGACTTGGAATAATAGGCCGTAAAAGGTAAATATGCGCCGAAATGGCTGCAATCTACTGGCCGTATAAAATTTCATCTCACACGGCATCACTGCAGAGCGCCTAGAACTGTACCCACGGAATATGCGCGATATAAGACTCATTGATATACTGTAAGACAGGACAGCGAGACACATGATACAGTCTTCTCCAGGTCCTCGAAGTTCATTCCATAACATTGATCCTTCTGTCCTTCGTTTCAATTCTTCGTCCTGAGTGTTTGTTCTCTTTATTTTTCATGTTGTTCCCATGTTTCTTTCCCCTGTATTTGTCTCTGTGCTTTGTTTTTAGCCTTTCTTTTGTTTCCTTTTCCCCTTTTTTCGGCTTCTGTTACGTGACCATCTTGTTACGGAATAAATGTGTTGACATGTCACCGTGACCCCGTTTGGATGTACAGAGAGAGAGAGAGAGAGAGAGAGAGAGAGAGAGAGAGAGAGAGAGAGAGAGAGAGAGAGAGAGAGAGAGAGAGATCGAGAGAGAGTTAACAGTTCCAGCGAGAGGAAAAGACAGAGAGAGAGAGAGAGAGAGAGAGAGAGAGAGAGAGAGAGAGAGAGAGAGAGAGAGAGAGAGAGAGAGAAAGAGAGAGAGAGAGAGATCGAGAGATCGAGAGAGAGTTAACAGTTCCAGCGAGAGGAAAATACAGAGAGAGAGAGAGAGAGAGAGAGAGAGAGAGAGAGAGAGAGAGAGAGAGAGAGAGAGAGAGAGAGAGAGAGAGAGAGAGAGTAAGAGAGAGAGAGAACGAACGAACGAACGAACGAACGAACGAACTTTATTACTCAAGGATGGAGATTTTACGCTGACGCCTAGTCTTACAATCTGTCCCTGCTAAACTAAGACATAACAAGTCGCGTAAGGCGAAAATACAACATTTAGTCAAGTAGCTGTCGAACTCACAGAACGAAACGGAACGCAATGCAACGCAGCAAGATCGTATACTCGTAGCATCGTCAGTCCACCGCTCATGGCAAAGGCAGTGAAATTGACAAGAAGAGCGGGGTAGTAGTTGCGCTAAGAAGGATAGCACGCTTTTCTGTACCTCTCTTCGTTTTAACTTTCTGAGCGTGTTTTTAATCCAAACATATCATATCTATTATGTTTTTGGAATCAGGAACCAACAAGGAATAAGATGAAAGTGTTTTTAAATTGATTTCGACAATTTAATTTTGAAAATAATTTTTATATATTTAATTTTCAGAGCTTGTTTTTAATCCAAATATAACATATTTATATGTTTTTGGAATCAGCAAATGATGGAGAATAAGATGAACGTAAATTGGGATCCTTTTATAAAAGAAATATTTTTTTTTACAATTTTCCGATTTTTAATGACCAAAGTCATTAATTAATTTTTAAGCCACCACGCAGAAATGCAATACCGAAGTCTGGGCTTTGTCGAACAATACCTGACCAAAATTTCAACCAATTTGGTCGAAAAATGAGGGCGTGACAGTGCCGCCTCAACTTTCACGAAAAGCCGGATATGACGTCATCAAAGACATTTATCAAAAAAATGAAAAAAATGTATGGGGATATCATACCCAGGAACTTTCATGTCAAATTTCATAAAGATCGGTCCAGTAGTTTGGTCTGAATCGCTCTACACGCACGCACACACACACACATACACACACACAAACACCACGACCCTCGTCTCGATTCCCCCCTCGATGTTAAAACATTTAGTCATAACTTGACTAAATGTAAAAATAGAGACAATAAAAGGACAATCATCAATCACAATCATACAGTATTACAAACTACAACATTACCTATACAAATACATAATGCATAACAGAACATTGAAATGTACATGTATGTCAATAAAATATACTGTTCAAAAAAAGAAACGCATAGCTTGTAATATTTGGTTAATTTAGTTATATGGCTACAAGGATATCCACCAAACTGCAGAAAATGTTTATCTGGTCGTCGACCTTTCGTCCATTGCCACAAGTGAGCTCTGCACGTGACGCATGCGTTATCAGTGGCTACAATGTCAAAATTGCTCATTTGGCATGACCACTCGTCATGCTTCAGTGTAATCTCGTGAAACTCGGGGAATATTGAGCTCTCACCATGTCTTCCAAAACCCATAAAAGCGGATTGTTCGCCACAAAGAAATCAGACGACAATTCAGCGACGAAAGATGGCCCGATTGAGCAGAGAAGACCGCCAAATTGCATTGGGTCGTTTACAAGCAGGCCAAAGTCAAAGTGCAATCGCCAGGCACTTCCACGTGTCCCAGAGCACCATCAGTAGACTGTGGGTCAGGTTTCAAGCCACTGGCTCCGTTGCTGACTTGCCACGAGCGGGAAGACCAAGGGCGACAACTGCTGCTCACGACCGCTTCATACGGCTCCGCCACCTCCGGAATCGTTTCCTGTCGGCCTCATCTTCTGTCCAGGCTCTCCCCGGGCCACACCGATTATCGGACCAGACCGTGCGGAACCGCCTGCATGAAGCTGGTTTGAGAGCTCGCAGACCTCACAGAGGAGCTGTCCTCACCCGCCGCCATCGCCAGAACCGAGTGCAGTGGGGCAACCAGCACCTTCGCTGGACCGTCCGGAATCACTGGAGACACGTGTGGTTCAGCGACGAGTCCTACTTCCTGCTCCAGCGACATGATGGTCGGAGGAGGGTCTACCGGAGAGTAAACGAACGTTACGCGCCCAACTGTGTGGATGAGGCACCCGTTCATGGTGGTGGAGGCGTCATGGTGTGGGGGGCGATCAATACCGCTGGAAGGAGCACCCTGGTGCACGTCCAAGGGCGCATAACTGCCCAGCGATACGTGGAGGAAATTCTGCGCCCACACGCCCTTCCTCTTCTGGCTGACCAGGATGCCATATTCTAGCAGGACAACGCTCGCCCGCACACAGCACGACTCACCACCCAGTTCCTCACCGACCACCCTGTCCAGGTGCTTCCCTGGCCATCCATGTCGCCAGACATGAACCCGATAGAACACCTCTGGGATGAATTGGACAGACGTGTGCGCAGGCGAGAAGAAGCGCCGGCAAATCACCGCGATCTATTGCAGGCACTTCAGGAGGAGTGGGACACCATCCCACAGCAAGATATCCGGCATCTGATCCAGTCCATGCCCAGAAGGTGCCGGGCAGTTGTTGCTGCTCAAGGCAGTCACACCCCCCTACTGACTTGACAGCCTCGGCACCCAATCGTATTGATTGACTGATTGATTTGAAGATGCAAATGAACTGTGTGTGCATTCAACTGTGTCCATACCAAATTTCAAACAAATAATCTAAATATTGGATTTTCTGTTAATTTTTTCGAAAAATAAAACAAATTTGGCAAGTAGCAACTATGCGTTTCTTTTTTTGAACAGTATACAAAGGAAAAGAAAAGTCGACTCGCACACACAAGCTCGCCGTATGCCTGCAATCACGCTCGCACACAATCCAACACACACTCGCACACACCCCTCCCCTCCACTAACACACACCCGCACACACACACACACACACACACACATACACACACACACACACACACGTACATACACACGTACACACAACCTCATCATCATCATCATCATTATCTTCGTCATCATTATTATCATCATCATCATTTGGCTGAACAAAATGTATATTGGTATGATAGTGATGCATTCTTGCTTCTGGTGATTAAATAAAATAGGAACAGCTTCAGAATGTGACTGTTCGTGACAACAGATATTTGCGAAGTTGCGATTTGAAGTGTTTAATCGTGCTTGACCCCTTTATCTCACATGGTAGTGAATTCCAAATAGTTGAGCCCGAAAACGCTAAACTGGTTTAATTTTTGTATAAATCAATACGGGGTAGTGGGGAAATTAATTTGTTAGAGCCATATCTGTCTGATGCTTTCTGAAATAATGATCGCATGTACTGTGGGGTCTCGTTTATTTGTACCTTAAACATTAAACTCGCTTTATTAAATACTGTGGGGTCTCGTTTATTTGTACCTTAAACATTAAACTCGCTTTATTAAATAATAACTGATCATTAAGTGATAAATAATTAATGCTGCTAAGCTTTTGATCTGTTGATGTTCGCGGACCCGTGATAAGTTTAGCTGCGCGACGGTGAAGAGAATTGACTTTTTTCAAGTGAACATCGCTACAACCATCCCAAAGTGTAGATGCATAATTCAGATGAGGTAAAATATGACCAAAATAAAACAACTTGAGTGCTGAGGTATCAGCATAATGCTTTAATTTGGAGAGAAGGAACACATTTTTAGATCTGGTTTTGGAAACACGGTTGAGGTGGGACTGCCACTTTAATTCAGCGTCTATTGTGACCCCAAGAACACGATGGCTGGTTACTTGCTGAATGGGTGACTCATTTAAACTGAGATGAAGATTCAGAGGAGCGAGTTGGTGTTTCTGTCGTGTTGTGATCACCATGCATTTAGTTTTGCTTGGGTGTATAATCATTGAGTTTTGTTTACACCAATCAAAGAGAGAAAGAGAGACTTAGACTTAGACTTAGAACATTTTATTGACATAAAGGGTAAACATTTTAAGCCAAGGGCCTAATCTTACAACGTGCCCTTTACATTCACACTAACACATCCGCACGCATATAAACAACATAATATAATGAATTCATATAGGCATAACATGTAAATGTACAGTAAATAAGCATAAGCACCACGGCCACACGAAACACAAAATCTAATATACGAAGTAAAACAATATGAATACTATATGCTATGAATGTGTAATATGACGTGAATATAATTATATAGTAATATTAATATAGTATACATTAGAGAGAGAGAGAGAGAGAGAGAGAGAGAGAGAGAGAGAGAGAGAGAGAGAGAGAGAGAGAGAGAGAGAGAGAGAGAGATCTGGTTGACAATGATCTGTTAACAATGTCTTTTTGCGAGAAACGTAAGCAGTCCTGAGCGACGGGAAAGCCAGATGGTATGAAAAGTAAGACAAGAACGAATAGACAGGATCTAGAACTATCCAATTCAAGAAAAAATGTGTTCCGAAAGAGGAGAGTCATTTATATGTCACTGTCAAGGGCTATGTTTTGGCATTTAAATTGCTCTGTATACCTCTTCACATTCGAGATAGATGTTTTAGAAATATGGGCCCAGACGAAAACAAAAGCACCGACAGAGGCAGACAGAGTGTCTCACGTAGATAAACACACTTACCACGCACGCACGCACGGACGCGCGCGCACACACGCACGGACGCGCGCGCGCACGCACGCACGGACGCGCGCGCACGCACGCACGCACATACCCACACACGCACGCACACACACACACACACTGACACACACACGTACACTCACACACAGGCACGCACGGTAGCGCGCACACACACACACACACACACACACACACACACACACACACTTCCAACTTAACCACACTACGTCACAAAGGACCACACAATCACACAATCACACAGCCCATTTACATAACTTGCATTAATCCAAAAAATCCGCCTTGGCCACTAAGAAACTGGTTGCAAAGGTATTAATTATCTCTAATCACTTTGATAAACCTAACGAGGTGGTGTATCACAATTAACGTTCTGCGTTGTAAGGCTCGGCCACATTGTTTGGCTTGCGTAATATGTCCTACTGATGCGGCATACATAAGACCATTGCATAATAAGAAAGATCTTGATATAATGGTAGACAAAAAATAGGGGATGTCATGATGTTTTCTTTTCGTTTACACATTGTTTCAATGATATATTGAAGTTCTAGGTATGTGTGATTGCCTTTTTGTATGTCGGCCTGTCTGTATGTGAGTATGCCTTTTTGTATGTCGGCCTATCTATCTCTGTCTCGCTCTCTCTTTCTCTTTGGCGTACAAAACAGGTTATGGGCGAAAATGACTCCTGTTTTTTCGTTGCTAATCGCTGCGTAAAATCGTCATGAAACGTCATGTTGTCTTTTGTATGTGGACAGGGACAGCTGTGAGTGTCGGTCGTTAAATGGTCTTCAGTGTGTGTGTGTGTGTGTGTGTGTGTGTGTGTGTGTGTGTGTGTGTGTGTGTGTGTGTGTGTGTGTGTGTGTATATGTGTTGGTTGTTTGTGTGAGTGTGTGTATCCGTCTGTCGCTATCTCCTTTCATCTCATCGATTTGTGCGTCTGGTTTTCTTTTTATCTCTAGCTTGGATAATTAAATCTCTCAAGCATGCTTTGCTTTGTTAACTGTGTTATTGACGGACCCTTGCATGTATCACATATCACACAACGAGTTTCACGCCCAAAGCATCTACGCGACACATTGTTTTTCTAATTTTGTCGATAACCTATATCGTTGTCGGCTTTTCAAGGTTGTCTTTCTGTAGTAATTATACTTGCGGCATACTAGTTTCTTGACGGGTTCAAGTAAAATGAGATTTTCAAGCCGGCTTTCAGAGTGAGAGAGATAGAAAGTGAAAGAAAGATAGAAGAGGAGAGAGTGATATGAGATGATGATGATGACGATAACGACGATGATGATTTATTTATGATGAAGAGCTTATATAGCGCGAACCACAATTTACTGTGCTCTCCGCGCTTTACATATTAATTTCTGCCGTTTGAAATGGAATTTTTTTACAGACAGACAGACAAACAGACATTTTTTACACACAATATATAACGCATTCACATCGACCAGCAAACCTCAAGCCTGTTAGGCGAGCCTTCACCTTTCACGGCCTATTATTCCAAGTCAAACGGGTATTTGGTGGACATTTTTATCTATGCCCATACAATTTTGCCAGGAAAGACCCTTTTGTCAATCGTGGGATCTTTAACGTGCACACCCCAATGTAGTGAACACGAAGGGACCTCGGTTTTTCGTCTCATCCGAAAGACTAGCACTTGAACCCACCACCTAGGTTAGGAAAGGGGGGAGAAAATTACGGCCTGACCCAGGATCGAACACGCAACCTCTCGCTTCCGAGCGCAAGTGCGTTACCACTCGGCCACCCATGATGACAATGATGATGATGACGACAATGATGATGACGACGATGATGATGATGATGATGTAATGATGATGATGACGACAATGATGATGATGATGACGATGATGATGATGATGACGATGACGACAATGATGAATGGTGATGATGACGCGCGACGACGATGATGATGTTGACGACGACGATGATGCTGATGACGACGACGACGATGATGACAATGATGACGACGACGATAATGATGACGATGATGATGACGACGACGAAGACGGCGGCGATGATGATGATGATGATGATGATGATGATGATGATGATGATAGAGACAGACAGAGAGGTACACGCAGAGAGAGAGAGAGAGAGAGAGAGAGAGAGAGAGAGAGAGAGAGAGAGAGAGAGAGAGAGAGAGAGAGAGAGAGAGAGAGAGAGAGAGAGAGAGAGAGAGAGAGAGAGAGTAAAACAAGGTTTTTGTCTGGTAAAAAAAGACCTGCGGCAGAGAGACACAGAGAAAGAGACAGACAGACAGACAGACAGACAGACACAGACACACAGACACACACACACACACACACACACACACACACACACACACACACACACACACACACACACACACACACACACACATAGTCAATCAACCAACCAACGAACCAACCAACCAACCAACCAACCAACTAACCAACTAACCATCCAGCCAGCTAATGAAAAAGTCATACGAAAAGTGCACCATTGAACACGAGCACCTGTACTCGTGGCTTTAGGAGTGTTCAATCCCCGATCAATTATTTCGACACAACCTCTCAATCCTGTTTCTTCGATGACACAGCTGGTAGTAACTCCTTAAACCTCTTGGGAACCCAAACATGAAATCATGGAGCACGATTCGCGCAATAATAGAGAGAGACAAAAAACCTCGTGAAAGTAAGGATGAATCGAATATGAAGAAATCGCATTTCGCTTTGGATGACTTCTTCTTCTTCCTCTTCTCTTCTTCGTTCATGGGCTGAAACTCCCACGTACACTCCTGTTTTTGCACGACTGGGTTTTTACTTGCAAGGCCGTTTTTACCCCGCCATTCAGGCAACCATACGCCGCTTTCGGGGGAGCTTTGGATGACGTTTTCAGAGAAAGAAATGTATTTGTATTCTTGTTAGTTACATGATTAAAGGAACTTTGTATTGTTGACCAAGCTATGACATTTTACACAGGTCGAGACAGTTATTGTTCTCAGAGAACGCGCTAGCTGTCGAGATGAACAGCGACTGTCGAGATAAACAGCGACTGTCGAGATGAACAGCGACTGTCGAGATGAACAGAGACTGTCGAGATGAACAGCGACTGTCGAGATCAACAGCGACTGTCGAGATAAACAGCGACTGTCGAGATAAACAGCGACTGTCGAGATGAACAGTGACTGTCGAAATAAACAGCGACTGTCGAGATGAACAGCGACTGTCGAGACGAGATAAACAGCGACTGTCGAGATAAACAGCGACTGTCGAGATCTGTGTCAAATGTCATATTTTGGTCAGCATTACCAGAGACTGTAGAGTACGCACTCTTTGTACTCTACAGTTCATGGCAATGCAAATACTCTTTATGGATCGATCCATTCTGGTAAGAATCAGAAACTGTAAAGTACTCTACAGTCTCTGTTAGAAAATTCCTTTTATTGTTAAGCGACCAAACGCACACAAACATGCTCTCTTTTGTAGTCACTTGCACCGATAGGAAATAAACTATTTACACTCGCTGTTGGTCCTGGTCCGTTTGAACTTCCAGTAGAGCGGTCGGCCGTTAAACCAAATGACCTCACCCCCCGCTGGCTGTCGACGACGTGTGACACTGTTTCTTTGACGCCAGTGAGATCGATAATCCCCTCCACCCCCCCCCCCCACCCCACCCCCTCCGTTCCCGCAATCTTCTCCTCTGTTCTCGTTGACTGTCTCTTGCCCTAGTAAAGTACAACCCATGCCCGATAAGCCGCACTGAGGACACCCCCCCCCCTCCTCTCCATAAAAATGGAAACGGCCCCTCAAAAAATGCAGGGTATTATTTTAGGATCTTTGTTCGCACCCATAGGAGGGAACTTCCACGTACAGCCAAACGGTGACTGGCACTGTCCGAACTTTCCGCTCCCCCTTAAATGTGATTTCCTCCTGTGTGATTAAATAACCGCCAGGTGAAACATCACAGGTACATCCAGGAGTTCACGTGGTGTAGGAGCGTCTTTTCACTGATTTGGACACAGACATGTACTAACAATCCCCTGCTCTTTTGCAGAATGGGATTTACATTTTCATTTTATTTCGTAGGGGACACATGTGGCTGTGTCAGCGCAACAGCTCACACTCAAAACCCTTTCAGTTTTTGTGTGTGCGGAGTAGGACTATTTCTGCAATTTATCATCAATCAATCAATCAATATGAGGCTTATATCGCGCGTATTCCGTGGGTACAGTTCTAAGCGCAGGGATTTTTTTATATTTTTTTAATTTTTTTTAATGCAATTTATATCGCGCACATATTCAAGGCGCAGGGATTTATTTATGCCGTGTGAGATGGATTTTTTTTTTACACAATACATCACGCATTCACATCGGCCAGCAGATCGCAGCCATTTCGGCGCATACCCGAGGTAGTCCTTTGCAAATCTGTAGCAATAATTCAACAAAAGCATCGAAACTGTATGATACATGTACTAACAACCAACACCCGGATTGTGTTTTCTGTGCAGAGCGGAAATTCAGTTAAAGTTATTTCGCAGTTGACACCGGTTTCAATTCTGCAAAATAAATTCTGCAAAACAATTCTCACTGTTCACAGAATGCAGCCAAGTTGTTGATTGATTTTAAGCGTAAGTCCAAGTGGAAAGGAGGTTTTATCGACTGTGGCCAGACTGGGGCGATATGTGGTGGAGCTCAAGGCTGGATACACGCGAAAGAAGGGCCCTTTAACTGGAATGTGTGTCGGTTTGAACAAACAACTTTCATTCAAGTGCGCAGTTTGCATTTTTCCTGTCGCCTTATCTCGCTACATGCGTGTCGTTGACTGTGTGTGAAAGGTAATTTATTATTTCAAGCAGACGTGTTCCGGAACCAAACAGCTTTGTACAGTGAAATCAAGATTGAGAATAAATAAACCCGAACAAACACAAAACATAGCGAAAAACAGGATGTCTTTCGCTCTCTGTCTCTGTCTGTCTCTGTTCCTGCATGTCTCTCTCTCTCTCTCTCTCTCTCTCTTTCTCTCTCTGCGCCTCTGTCTGTCTGTCTATCTCTCACACACACGAGCGCGCGCGCACACACACACATACACACAGACACAGACGCACGCGGCACGCACGCACACACACACACACGCACACACACACACACACACACACACACCGAGCAGCCCAGGACTTACTAGTCTCGGACTGTTAGATACAATTATAATATCGACCAGCGTTGTTATCTTTTGGCGGACAGATTGACAAAATGTTTTAAAATCGCTTCACGCGACTTAATTTGTTGTTGTTGTTGTTGTTGTTGTTGTTGTTGTTGTTGTTTTGTGTTGTGTTTTTTGCCACACCCTGTTTAACAGTACAAAATAATTACGACCGAAAAAAATGGAATGAAAAAAATGTCCTACAGCTCGCAAGGGCATTGCCTGCGTTTTTTGACAGAAAATCTTTACCGCCATATTTTATCGCAAGCACGCCGTTTTACGACGACAAAAGCAAACAAATTAATCTCTGTTCACGATTTTAAGATTGCACCATTCAAGAATGAACGTGATTCATGAATGTACTCAACAACACGAAGACCGTTGTCCGAACGGGTAAAAAAATAAAACTTTGTTCGATTTTTTTAAGATGTCACGGATTTGAAATCGTATCCGGGTTGTTATTTTAAGTTTTATTTGTTTGTTTATTTTATTTTTTTGACGTCGAATCGAATTTTCAGGATTGGATGAGACATTAAGTAAATTATACTTATACATTTTGTGTGTGTGTGTGTGTGTGTTGTTGTTGTTATTTGTGCATGCTTGGCAAAATGAAGGAATTGTGTCAGCTAGAATGTCTGTTTTGAGGGCCAAAAAAAAAAAAGTCTGTTTACGGTAACCCGACCGACCCTATTTTTTTCGCGCGACCCTAGACTTTTTTTTGGCATTTAGGGAAAAAAAAAAAAAAAAAAAAAAAAAAAAATTGCAAAATAACGTAAAAATATGTTTTTTTGGAGAAAAAAAAAAATCAAACAAATCCCGACCTACCAACCCTATTTTTTTGGCCTATGTTACCGTAAACAGACCTATTTTTTTTGTGCCCTGAGCATCTCAAAATTGCGACGCACAATTTATAGAACATTTATTTCTTGACAAATCGAAACATTCACAACACCCTTTATTTATGTATTAATTTATAAATTTATTCATTTATTTATATTTATTTATTCATTTTTAGAAACGTGCGCCCTTTAAACGCCGTTAACGTGCTGACAAAGCCGAGTAAGTTTAAAACAAAATAAATAAGAAATGTAGCTTACATTGAACAAATGTTTAATCAAATTACGGCTAGAGCTGAAAAAGAGTTCTAGTCTAAAGGTGGAAATAACAATATAGTCAGAAATAGATTCTGCAATCACTTTATCGACAATGGCGCTGCTCTCTGTAATCAGAGAGTGTGCTGTCATTGTGTGTTGAGAGACTGTTTACGCCAGACGAAGTTCAAACGAATTGCCTTGTGTTGTGTTGTCAATCTAATAAAATAACAAGTCGCGTAAGGCGAAAATACAATATTTAGTCAAGTAGCTGTCGAACTCACAGAATGAAACTGAACGCAACGCAACGCAGCAAGACCGTATACTCGTAGCATCGTCACTCCACCGCCCGTGGCAAAGGCAGTGCCCGTGGAATTGACAAGAAGAGCGGGGTATTCGTTGCGCTGAGAAGGATAGCACGCTTTTCTGTACCTCTCTTCGTTTTAACTTTCTGAGCGTGTTTTTAATCCAAACATATCATATCTATATGTTTTTGGAATCAGGAACCAACAAGGAATAAGATGAAAGTGTTTTTAAATTGATTTCGAAAAAAAAAATTTGATAATAATTTTTATATATTTAATTTTCAGAGCTTGTTTTTAATCCGAATATAACATATTTATATGTTTTTGGAATCAGAAAATGATGGAGAATAAGATAAACGTAAATTTGGATCGTTTTATAAATTTTTATTTTTATTTACAATTTTCAGATTTTTAATGACCAAAGTCATTAATTAATTTTTAAGCCACCAAGCTGAAATGCAATACCGAAGTCCGGGCTTCGTCGAAGATTACTTGACCAAAACTTCAACCAATTTGGTTGAAAAATGAGGGCGTGACAGTGCCGCCTCAACTTTCACGAAAAGCCGGATATGACGTCATCAAAGACATTTATCAAAAAAAAGAAAAAAACGTTCGGGGATTTTATACCCAGGAACTCTCATGTCAAATTTCATAAAGATCGGTCCAGTAGTTTAGTCTGAATCGCTCTACACACACACACACACAGACACACACACAGACACACGCACATACACCACGACCCTCGTTTCGATTCCCCCTCGATGTTAAAATATTTAGTCAAAACTTGACTAAATATAAAAACAAGTCGCGTAAGGCGAAAATACAATATTTAGTCAAGTAGCTGTCGAACTCACAGAATGAAACTGAACGCAGCAAGACCGTATACTCGTAGCATCGTCACTCCACCGCCCGTGGCAAAGGCAGTGCCCGTGGAATTGACAAGAAGAGCGGGGTATTCGTTGCGCTAAGAAGGATAGCACGCTTTTCTGTACCTCTCTTCGTTTTAACTTTCTGAGCGTGTTTTTAATCCAAACATATCATATCTATATATTTTTGGAATCAGGAACCGACAAGGAATACGATGAAAGTGTTTTTAAATTGATTTCGAAAAAAAAAATTTGATAATAATTTTTATATATTTAATTTTCAGAGCTTGTTTTTAATCCAAATATAACATATTGATATGTTTTTGGAATCAGCAAATGATGGAGAATAAGATAAACGTAAATTTGGATCGTTTTATAAATTTTTAATTTTTTTTACAATTTTCAGATTTTTAATGACCAAAGTCATTAATTAATTTTTAAGCCACCAAGCTGAAATGCAATACCGAACCCCGGGCTTCGTCGAAGAGTACTTGACCAAAATTTCAACCAATTTGGTTGAAAAATGAGGGCGTGACAGTGCCGCCTCAACTTTCACGAAAAGCCGGATATGACGTCATCAAAGACATTTATCAAAAAAATGAAAAAAACGTTCGGGGATTTCATACCCAGGAACTCTCATGTCAAATTTCATAAAGATCGGTCCAGTAGTTTAGTCTGAATCGCTCTACACACACACACACACAGACACACACACAGACACACACACGCACACACGCACATACACCACGACCCTCGTTTCGATTCCCCCTCGATGTTAAAATATTTAGTCAAAACTTGACTAAATATAAAAATAAATGACTCTGTCACGATTATCAGATTGTGCATAGTGTTTGTGAGCAGGTGTGTTGTGAGCGTGAAAGTGTTAACGACAATCAGTGCGATCCATCAGTTGGACGTGGATCGTTTTCTTTCGTTTTTACATTTAGTCAAGTTTTGACTAAATGTTTTAACATAGAGGGGGAATCGAAACGAGGGTCGTGGTGTATGTGTGTGTGTGCGTGCGTGCGTGCGTGCGTGTGTGTAGAGCGATTCAGACCAAACTACTGGACCGATCTTTATGAAATTCTCCATGAGAGTTCCTGGGATTGATATCCCCGAACGTTTTTTTCGTTTTTTTGATAAATGTCTTTGATGACGTCATATCCGGCTTTTCGTGAAAGTTGAGGCGGCACTGTCACGCTCTCATTTTTCAACCAAATTGGTTGAAATTTTCGTCAAGTAGTCTTCGACGAAGCCCGGACTTCGGTATTGCATTTCAGCTTGGTGGCTTAAAAATTAATTAATGACTTTGGTCATTAAAAATCGGAAAATTGTAATTTTTATAAAACGATTCAAATTTACCATCATCTTATTTTCCATCATTTTCTGATTCCAAAAACATATAAATATGTTATATTTAGATTAAAAACAAGCTCTGAAAATTAAAAATATAAAAATTATTATCAAAATTAAATTGTCGAAATCAATTTAAAAACACTTTCATCTTATTCCTTGTCGGTTCCTGATTCCAAAAACATATAGATATGATATGTTTGGATTAAAAACACGCTCAGGAAGAGAGGTACAGAAAAGCGTGCTATACTTCTCAGCGCAACTACTAAACCGCTCTTCTTGTCAATTTCACTGCCTTTGCCATGAGCGGTGGACTGACAATGCTACGAGTATACGGTCTTGCTGCGTTGCATTGCGTTCAGTTTCATTCTGTGAGTTCGACAGCTACTTGACTAAATGTTGTATTTTCGCCTTTAATTACGCGACTTGTTAACTTTTACAGAACACCCGGATGAAGCTAGGTCATCTGCACTATGTCAGTCTATTTTTCTGTTTGACTCAGTGTCTGTTTGACTGTCTGCCTGTCTGTCTGTCTGTCTGTCTGTCTGTCTGTCTGTCTGTTTGTGTCTCTGTCTCTGTCTCTGTCTGTCTGCCTGTCTGTCTGTCTGTCTGTCTGTCTGTCTGTCTGTTTCTGTTTCTGTCTCTGTCTCTGTCTGTCTGCCTGTCTGTCTGTCTGTCTGTCTGTGTGTGTGTGTGTGTGTGTGTGTGTGTGTGTCTCTCTCTCTCTCACTCTTATTATCATAATAATCATCATTCACACAAAAACAGAATGCCACCTCTAATTTAAATATCTCTCCTTTTCCAGATGGGACGTTTTCAACCAAATCGCAACCAGATACCACAATAACCACAGTCAAGACAACGGAACAACAGGAAAAACGCCGTATTCCACGTGCACACGCTTCTCTCCATCACTGTGCACACAGAAAACGTTAAAACGCTCTGTGACGCCCGAGAGACACCCGTGAAGGGCCATGCACGAACAAGTGATGTCCTGCTTCGGTGCGTGCGTGGAGGGGGCGGGGGGATCACACTACTACGAGAGTGCCGAGCAAGCCAAGTCGGCCCGCATGAGGGACAAGCAACTGACCAAGCTACTGCACAAGTACCACAAGGAGGACTTGAAGCGCTTGAAGCTCCTGCTGCTGGGTCAGTGTG
>NC_090258.1:11756786-11764286 GCF_037325665.1 Littorina saxatilis
TGTCGTTTCTGGAAATCGATTCTTGGAAAACCCATCAGTGTTTGACGACATCGGAAAAAGTTCGGTGTCACACGTTTTCAAACAACATGGAATATCCATTATCTTATGACTCATTCCGTCAGACTGTTCTGTGAACACGCCAGCCAAATGCCAGAGGAATAGGCTGACGTAAACATTTCTTTTCGCTTTGTACTTTGATGTTCGCAGTGTGCGTGCGTGCGTGGATACGTGCGTGTTTGTATGCGTGCGATCAAGCGTGTGAGTGTGTGTCTGGGTGCGTTACTCACCTGCCTTTGAACTAAATATCACTTTGGAGGTGCATGCAAAATATTTTTTTTTTGTGCTGTGTTTTTTAAGTACAAAGATATTTTGTTTGTTCTTCAAGACATAATGACATTATGACACCCCCAAGTAAGGATCAGACGAAATTGCGATAAAGAAATTTGCTGCAGAAAATTTCAAGAATTTAAGAAGATTTTGTTTGTATTAAAACCACGTGTACTTTTGTAGACATTGTTCAATTGTAGAGATTTTTTTTTAATAAAGATATAATGACATTAAAACGCGGATCAGACGAGCGTGCCATGACGAAGTTTTCTTCAAAGAATTTCAAGAATTGAAGAAGATTTCGTTTGTATTAAAGACACGTCTACTATAGTAGATATTTCTTTTGAGGTGCATTGACTGATTCTGTATTGACGAGTGATAACATGCGCTTTATTTGGCGTTGTAAGATTCGTCCGCATTCTTAATGCTGTTTTGATCAAATTTACTTTTGTGTAGGAATTTAAAAAGAAATGTGCTTTTCTTGTTGTTGGTGTTTTTGAACGTTAGACTGAACGAGTATTTCTACTATACTTTACAAGATAATATAACTTTATTTTGTTTTATTTTCAGCGAAAGGATTGCAAAAATTGGTGACATCATCAAAAATATCAGAGAATCTATTCTGGTACGTATATTTGACTAACGCTTTCAGTGATCGATGTATTAAATCACTATTGACTTCATAATTGCAAATGATAATAATATTAAATCAGAAAATTCTTTCTGTTTTTGTGTGTGTTACGGATGATGTGAATGTTTTGTGTTTAATATTGGTATAATTGGGAGCAGTAGCCAAGTGGATGAGGCGTCGGCCTTCCATATGTAAGGTTGAGTGCTCGAACCCCCGGCCGCGATTGTTTGGTTAGCGCCGTCAAGATTTGTGCGATCTCCCAGGTCAACTTATGTGCAGACCTGCTAGTGCCTTAGTTTTAACCATACCCTTCGACTGCGACCACGACCTTTACCCTTGCCTCATCGACGACGGTTCAGTTGAGAAGGGCCCTGAAAGGCGTCTTGGACGATTCCTCCGAATCCGAATCCGCCGGCTCATACCACCCCTCCCTCCCCCTTTTATTGGTACACGCAAGCACAAGACCAAGTACGCACAGAAAAGATCCTGTAATCCATGTCAGAGTTCGATGGTTGATAGAAACATGAAAATACGCAGCATGCATCCTCCGAAAACAGAGTATGGCTGCCTCAATGGTGAGTAAACTCGGTCAAACACGTGAACACCCACACGTGCAAAAACACGACTGAACGCCAGAGCTCCTGCCCATTAACGCAGATGAAGAAGACAAAGATAATGATAATACATGAATGGGTGCTGTTTCAAATGTGCAACTCTGTCTTGACATTTTAATCGACTTATGGTGGTGGTGGGGGTGGTGGTGGTGGTGGTCGTTTTGTTTTGTTTGTTTGTTCTTTGTTCGTTTGTTTGTTCGTTTGTTTACTCAATGAACAGAGCATCCAATCAAACACAAACAAACAATCCAAGAAACAAACAACCCAACAAACAAACAAACACACAAACAAGCAAACAAACAAACAAGAAACAAATGTTGCGCCTTTTTTCATTTTTGTCTTCGGCCCTTTGAGACTCCCGGGCGAGAGCTTTTCAGAAGAAAAGACACAAATTCACGGTAGTGATTCGAGTTAAAAACAAGTTTAGATTTGACCCTTTATATTTAGTCAAGTTATGAAGAGAAGCTAAACTCTTATGTTGGCAGTGACTTAATTTGAACCCGGTTTCATTCGAGTAAATGTCTGATTTTCTGCCTGAGGTATTTAGCTTATCAGACTTGGCCATTTATTTACGTTTAGTTTTTAAAGAGCTGCTAAACTTCAGGGTTATCCGTGACATTTTCTGAACCGGCTTGTGGTTTATTCATGTATATTCTCTTTTCAGTCCATTATGGTTGCTATGCAACACTTTCAAATGCCGTTGGAAAAAGATGAGAACCTGGCTAGCCGAGACTACATCCTCACGCAAACTGGTGGCACCACCTTCGAAGCGTCCGAAGTAAGTATATATATATATATTTTATATCAACATTAATTTTGTTATGTATCAGTGTTTAGTATTATGTGCGTTTATTTGTACATATGAGGCGCAAAATGTCGCTTCTAACTGGTGTTTGTTCTCTTTGCTTCGACCTTGTGTGGTTATTTTGTCCTTTGTCTTTTTCTTTGTTGTCGCGTGTGTCTTGGTTTATCGTTATTTGTTTGTCATCATCATCATCGTCATCATCATCATCATCATCATCATCATCATCATCATCATCCTTGTTATTCTTCTTGTTCCTGTTCTTTGCTGATAACATTTATTTTAGACGATTAAAAAACCCTCTCATAAGAGAGGATATTCAAGCGATAACGTCTTTTAAGGATGGCATAAATTACGATAAACAACTCTAACAACTTGTTAAAGCCAACTTGAGTATCTTTTTAAATGAGAGAATTTTATTTTACAACAGAGGTACACGAAAACGATTGCACAGTGCAGTATTCTTTACTGGTATTGATAACAGTCTGTTGTCGAAACAAGTGTCGATCACGCATGATGTTGCATTTTGAAGTGAAGTGAAGTGATTGTAATACGGTGGGAATGTCATGATGTTTATTATCACAGTGGCGTAAGGCGATTGTTACGATAGTGTGCATTGTCTGTTGATATGCAGGACGAGATATGAGCTAGACAGGACTACAGGTACATGTGTTATGGATGTATGTCCTCTTTACCCGACACCCGTTCAAAGAGAAACAAACTTTTACCTTAATTACCAAGAGGAAAATAAGATTGTTGTAGAATCTTTTTTATTTTTTAATCGTTTAATTTTTTAGTGACGCCAATCGAAACTTACCTAGAATCACTGCTTGTATTGTCGCGAAAGGTTAAAACTAAATTGAATCACGTGATGTGGAATGTTCATAATCCGTTACAACCAGTAAAGGGGAAAAAAACAGGGTCAATACAATATTTCTTTATTTTTTGTGTGTCCTATAACAAGTTAAGAGTTGACATTTTAGAGTTATGTCTATTTTCTGTTCAGACTGACCGATACGACTGTTTTGGACCAACTTAATGGCGTGATATGTTCTAATCGCTCGCTCCTTAATGATAACACTGGACCACAGTTAGAATTAACGCGACATCAATAAATAGATAGGTCAGGGCCAATTGGCTATATTGGAGAAAGTCTCATGTACCAAAACAGCGTGTGCTGAACAATATCGTGTTTACACCTCATACGTTGTTTACAAAAAGGTGTTGTTGATGAAAGATACTGTTGATGTGCATCAAATATGTCGTAATGGATGCTGTGCCGTTTGATGCTTTCCTTCACACGTGTTATTAAAGCAAGTGTGCTATCTTCCCTATACTGAGGATTTTGTACCTAAAATGTCTGGATAACGAGTGATGAATGCAGAACAGTTGAATGTTTAAGATAAGATAAGAATTGTTTTAATTTACGAGAGTAATAATATAAGCAATAGCTGCTTTTTAAATTTTGTTTTTTTTACAATCATCCCTCTTCCATGAGGGAAATCAACAACAGCAACAATAACAAAACAAACATTTTTTTGCACTTAATCTCAGCCAAAAAATGATAAAAGATGTAAGATTTATGTTGAACATAACTACAGAGAGAGGAGTGATGACAAACGCTGGATGAATTCTGTTTTTTTTAATTATTTTTTTTATCTTACGATTGATGGTAAACGTTACTAGGATTGTCGGTTCGACGTGCTCTGTCTTTACAAAGTTACGATGGAATACGTAACAAGGACAGGGGGCCCCGGTAGCTCACTTGGAAGAGCACTGGACTTGTCATCCTATGGTCACAGGTTCGATTCCGGGCCGGGACAGACACGGGTCAACTAATGTGCAGACTCAGAGTCGGTATCCATGTACCACCCCCTTGTCACCACCGTGGCATCTAAAAGACCTCAGTCATTTTGCCATAAATGCAGGTGGCTGATAGCACTTGAACACGCACACACCTTGGTAGCGCGACTCTGTTGCTGCTAGCTTTCCACTAGAAGGAAGCGACCCGAATTTCCCAGGTATGGGACAATAAAGTTATGAAAATGAAATGAATGAATGAATGAATAAAAGAAAGGTGGCGGAACGAATTGCTCAAGGTTGAAAGGGAGCTTTGGGCAAGTTTAGTTGATACCGCATTTGTTGTAGAATATCTTTGTGCATCTCTTTTTAACCTTTTGTAATTTGTTATCCTAACATTTATTATGGCTTTATCTTGCTGTTACCTGGTTCGATAGTGTTGGTGTTTCATTACTCTTCGTTGACAAGATACTCTCACGCGCAGGCCTAAAGCTTGTGTGCACTCAAAAGGAAAGAAGAGACACTGGCGGTTGAGAAAATGTGGAATTTCCACACTGTCCGCGAGCGAACTTCGAAAGTATTATATTATTCTTTTCGAGTATTCGAGTACCTAGACATGCCCTATTCTCAGTGCAGAAAAGTCAAGCGGTAGTGTTCTCAGTTTATACAGTTACACTTCTGGTTCGAACCTCTTGTAGAAACGATAGCATTACTCAAGAGGTTCTATTCTCAGTTTGTCAACGTTTTGATATTTTAGTCACTGTGTGATATCACGAAAAGGCAAAGTTATCTTGACACGAGACGACACAAGATAAACGGGTCGGTGTTTGGACACCCGTGTATAACAAGCGGTGGATATCAACTGATATCACACTCCCCGAGTGGCTGGGGTTAAGTGCAAAAGGTTCATGTTATATTTGGGATTGGGGAGAGGCAAGACAAGACAAGACAAATTCTTTATTAACGAGGGTAATGGCATAAGCAAACAGGTGCTTTTTTACATCCAGCCTTCGCCTTCTAATGATAATACGTTATATATATAAATGTTAAAATAACAAACAAACAAAAAAACAAAAACAAAAAAAAGACACACAAAAAGAAAATCATCCCTTTTGGTCGCAGATTCGTGCTCGCTAGTTGGCTGTGTCTAGCTCACGTGGTTTTGTTTTTTACATGTATATTCATAATGCATTTATTTTATGCATTATACACATAATGCATAACATATAATTATATGATATTTGCATAATAAGTTGTTCTTTTGTTTGTTACATGTATATTCATAATGTATTTATGTTATGCATTATAAAAATAATATATATATCATATTATTATATGATATCTGTATACTAAGTTGTTGTTTTTGGTTGTGTTTCAGGAGTTCTGGAATCACGTGCAAAGATTATGGGCGGACGAAGGGGTTCGGAGGTGTCACAACAGATCTTACGAGTACCAGCTTATCGACAGTGCTAAATAGTAAGTGCTGAATGGTTTGATTGAGTGAGTGAGTGAGTTATTGATGGAGTGAGTTATTGAGTGAGTTATTCTTTCTTTATTTGGTGTTTAACGTCGTTTTCAACCGTTCAAGGTTATATCGCGACGGGAGTGAGTTATTGATTGAGTGAGTTAGTTGTTGATTGATTGAGTTATTGAGTGAGTTATTGAGTGAGTGAGTTATTGATTGAGTGAGTGAGTTATTGATTGAGTGAGTTATTGATTGAGTGAGTGAGTTATTGATTGAGTGAGTTATTGATTGAGTGAGTGAGTGAGTTATTGATTGAGTGAGTTAGTTGTTGATTGATTGAGTTAGTGAGTTAGTTAGGGAGTGAATGAGTTATTGAGTTATTGAGTGAGTGAGTGAGTGAGTGAGTGAGTGAGTGAGTGAGTGAGTGAGTGAGTGAGTGAGTGAGTGAGTGAGTGAGTAAGGGAGTATGTGATTGAGTAAGCGATCGAGTGAGTGAGTGAGTGTGGAGAGAATTGAATTGAATTGAACTTTATTTAACAAGGATTAAGATTTAAGGCTACACCTTTTCTTACAATCTGTCCTTGGGACGCATAGACACACAATTATATAATTAAAAAATTAAAAATTAAAAAGTTAATAAGTTAACCAACAAAAGGAGGTCGGAAAACTTCAGCACGTGATAATAAAGATGACGATGATGATGATGATGACGATGATGATGATGATGATGATGATGATGAAGATGAGGCATGAAGAGCATACAAATGTGGTTATTCATAAAATCAAATGCATACTATGCAGGTA
Source organism: Littorina saxatilis (assembly GCF_037325665.1). Taxonomy (NCBI): domain Eukaryota; kingdom Metazoa; phylum Mollusca; class Gastropoda; order Littorinimorpha; family Littorinidae; genus Littorina; species Littorina saxatilis. Next base: position 11,763,230 of record NC_090258.1, read on the forward strand.
ATTATAAATACAAGTTGGTAGCAATCGAACATGTAGCAATAGTACAACAAAAATATGTTCAGAATATACAATGCACAGCATATCTTTGACGTAATACTAAGTGTGGTAAATCAAAAGCCGTTAAACTACTCGGACATTTAGTGGTTTTTAACACATTTTTTAAAACTTTTTAATGACTTTAAGTGCTTAAAGGATAATGGAGAGAGAGAGCAAGAGAGAGGGAGGGAGAGAGAAAGAGAGAGAAAGAGAGAGAGAGAGAGAGAGAGAGAGAGAGAGAGAGAGAGAGAGAGAGAGAGAGGGAGAGAGAGGGAGGGAGAGAGAGAGAGAGAGAGAGAGAGAGAAAGAAAGAAAGAAAGAGAGAGATAGAGAGGGAGAGAGAAAGAGAGAGAGAGAAAGAGAGAGAAAGAAAGAGAGAGAGATAGAGAGAGAGAGGGAGGGAACAAGAACAAGAACAAAGAACAAGAACAAATCTTTAATTGTCTAAGGCCACAGCCCCTTACAATAGTGGTTAAAATAACAGCAATAGTATCTGCACAGTTATAAATTATAGTCACGCATAAAATTCAACAAATACATTAAAACCCTGATGACATATCACTGAACCTCATTTATAAGGGTTCGTCTCTTCTGTAGCATGAAGAACACAAATCTGCTGAAGCTGTTCATCACATTTTCCTCATTATTGCCACAGAAATACACAAGTTGTTGTTGCAGCGTCTTAGAGTTCGAGATTTTCAAATACTTTGCTCGAAGGTCTTGATAAAAAGGACATAAAAATACAACATGGTGTTCATCTTCTCTATCAGCTGTACAGAGAGGACAGTTTCTTGTCGTTTGGTTTGGTGCGTACCGAAACTTGTGAGCGTTGATTTCGGATACTCCTGCGCGGAAACGAGTAAGAGCAACTCTGTACTTAATATCTTCGATTAATTCAATGTATTTCTCTTTTTCCAAGCATGTTTTGTAACAATTATAAATGTCAAAACGTTCACTGCATTCTAAAAAGGAGAACCATTCTTGACAAAAACAATCTTGTAAACGTCTTTTAAACTCTTGT
>NC_090258.1:11769286-11819286 GCF_037325665.1 Littorina saxatilis
AGTGTGTACAATATCTGCTCTTGGTTTCAGTGTGTACAATATCTGCTCTTGGTTTCAGTGTGTACAATATCTGCTCTTGGTTTCAGTGTGTACAATATCTGCTCTTGGTTTCAGTGTGTACAATATCTGCTCTTGGTTTCAGTGTGTACAATATCTGCTCTTGGTTTCAGTGTGTACAATATCTGCTCTTGGTTTCAGTGTGTACAATATCTGCTCTTGGTTTCAGTGTGTACAATATCTGCTCTTGGTTTCACTGTGTACAATATCTGCTCTTGGTTTCAGTGTGTACAATATCTGCTCTTGGTTTCAGTGTGTACAATATCTGCTCTTGGTTTCAGTGTGTACAATATCTGCTCTTGGTTTCAGTGTGTACAATATCTGCTCTTGGTTTCAGTGTGTACAATATCTGCTCTTGGTTTCAGTGTGTACAATATCTGCTCTTGGTTTCAGTGTGTACAATATCTGCTCTTGGTTTCAGTGTGTACAATATCTGCTCTTGGTTTCAGTGTGTACAATATCTGCTCTTGGTTTCAGTGTGTACAATATCTGCTCTTGGTTTCAGTGTGTACAATATCTGCTCTTGGTTTCAGTGTGTACAATATCTGCTCTTGGTTTCAGTGTGTACAATATCTGCTCTTGGTTTCAGTGTGTACAATATCTGCTCTTGGTTTCAGTGTGTACAATATCTGCTCTTGGTTTCAGTGTGTACAATATCTGCTCTTGGTTTCAGTGTGTACAATATCTGCTCTTGGTTTCAGTGTGTACAATATCTGCTCTTGGTTTCAGTGTGTACAATATCTGCTCTTGGTTTCAGTGTGTACAATATCTGCTCTTGGTTTCAGTGTGTACAATATCTGCTCTTGGTTTCAGTGTGTACAATATCTGCTCTTGGTTTCAGTGTGTACAATATCTGCTCTTGGTTTCAGTGTGTACAATATCTGCTCTTGATTTCAGTGTGTACAATATCTGCTCTTGATTTCAGTGTGTACAATATCTGCTCTTGATTTCAGTGTGTACAATATCTGCTCTTGGTTTCAGTGTGTACAATATCTGCTCTTGGTTTCAGTGTGTACAATATCTGCTCTTGGTTTCAGTGTGTACAATATCTGCTCTTGGTTTCAGTGTGTACAATATCTGCTCTTGGTTTCAGTGTGTACAATATCTGCTCTTGGTTTCAGTGTGTACAATATCTGCTCTTGGTTTCAGTGTGTACAATATCTGCTCTTGGTTTCAGTGTGTACAATATCTGCTCTTGAATTTAGTGTGTACAATATCTGCTGTTGAATTTAGTGTGTACAATATCTGCTCTTGGTTTCAGTGTGTACAATATCTGCTCTTGGTTTCAGTGTGTACAATATCTGCTCTTGGTTTCAGTGTGTACAATATCTGCTCTTGAATTTAGTGTGTACAATATCTGCCCTTGAATTTAGTGTGTACAATATCTGCTCTTGGTTTCAGTGTGTACAATATCTGCTCTTAGTTTCAGTGTGTACAATATCTGCTCTTGATTTCAGTGTGTACAATATCTGCTCTTGATTTCAGTGTGTACAATATCTGCTCTTGATTTCAGTGTGTACAATATCTGCTCTTGGTTTCAGTGTGTACAATATCTGCTCTTGAATTTAGTGTGTACAATATCTGCTGTTGAATTTAGTGTGTACAGTATCTGCTCTTGGTTTCCGTGTGTACAATATCTGCTCTTGGTTTCAGTGTGTACGACGTGGGGGGTCAGAGAGGGGAGAGAAAGAAGTGGATCCAGGTGTTCGATTCCGTGGTGGCCATCTTGTACCTGGCTGACTGCAGCGGCTTTGACCAGACCCTGAGAGAGGATCCCACCAAGAACAGACTCATGGAGACGCTGGAAATCTTCGAGCAGGTCTGGAATAACAGGTGAGAACATTAATAGAATGTTCGACCAAATATAAAAAACTGCTCATTTCCAACAAGAAAAGATTTAAAATTAGTATTTCTACACATAGCTTAAATATTGAGAAATCTACGTGCAGTCAGATTATGTTGATTTTATTTCTGTATATTGACATAGACATAGAACACTTTGTTATCTCAAGACGAGAAACTCAGGGGAGGTGTATCACAGAAGCTCAAATATTGAGACATCTAGTAGCAGTCTGATGGCGTTGATTTTATTTCTGTATATGGCTCAAGTATTGAGAAATCAAAGATCAATCTGATGACGCTGCTTTTATTTTGATAACAGATATAATTATATCTCAATTATTTAGAAAGTACGCACGTAAAGAGCAGTCTGATGATGTTGATTTTATTTCTGCCTCTTTTTCAGGTTTTTGAAACTGGTTTCGGTCCTGCTCTTTCTCAACAAGATCGACATTCTGGCGGAGAAGATCTCGAGGGGTCGCTCTATCAAGGAGTGCTTCATGGACCAACACCCTGACGTCTTCCCTGACTACGAGTCCTTCAGTCCGTCTAGTAAGTGGTCAAAAATGCAACGGCTAGTGTTGGACATTATTCCCGAATAAAAAAATAAAAAACAAAATCCACGTACGCACATGCACCTTCACGCACACACACGCACGCACGCACTCACGTATGTACACGCACGCACGCACGCATACACACACAGACACAGACACACACACACACACTCACACTCACACTCACACACACACACACACACACCCACACACCCACCCACACACGCACACACACACACACACACATACACACACACACACACACACACACACACACACACACACACACACACACACACACACACACACACACACACACACACACACACACACACACACACACACACACACACACACACACACACACACACACACACACACACACACACACACACACACACACACACACACACACACACACGGGAATACGCAGAATACCGTGGCGAGAAAGAATGGTTGATTGAGCACAGACAGCTTTTGACTTTTGACTTTTGTTTCGTGTTGCACTGGAAGGTTGCCCTTAACTCGCCTGGAAGGAATGTAGCTTAAAGCTAGCACAATATACATAGCCAGAGGTTCCTGCTTTATTTGATCAACAACAACAAAAACACAAAACACTAAATGGCTTGTGCTGTGCTGTACGGCAGCTCGCTTTCCCCATGGAGAAAGCAGCCCGAATTTCCATAAGGGTAACCTCACAGGACCTACATGAAATCTTATCATTATCCATGTTAATATAAGCTAACGGAAGCTAGTCTTTCACCTCTGGTTGAACTGGTCAACGGGTCCGATAATTATCTTTGGTAATTCCCTCTTCGAAGCGGAAGGCTTATAGTATATCAGTTAGAAGATCGTTGACGATTAGCGTGATAACGTGGCATTATCATTCGCAGTTTGAGATAGGTGTAATACACGAAATTAGTTTGGACGAAAATTATTATTCCGTATGATGTCATTATATTAGGTTTATCTGGATCGCGTGAGTTTTTCGTAACTAGGGCAGTTAAACAACAAGCGGTTATTTTCACTTTGTGCTGATCTTATCGATCGTCTCGGTGTGTTCTTCTGATTTTTCAATGTAGACAAATTTGGTCTGATCTCATTATTTGGGTTATCTGGGTCATCAGATGCTCCCTGAAATTGGGCTTTTTTCTTCAGGTTTCGCCTCATAAGTCAACAACCATAATTCCTGATGACTTCATTGGCTATCGGAGGTTTTCAGCTTGATTGTTGAAGGAGCACATGCAGTATCTGTTGGCTGGACTGATCTAACTTATAGAAAAGATAAAACCTATATAAACAGGGTGTCTCAAAAAAAGTACCCGATTTTCTTTCAATACTACAGACAAGTCAGTAACTTTATTGAAATCATGTTTGCGTGATATTGTAGTCAGTTCATAGGAGTTTTGTCCCCAGTTCACAGCTTTCAGTTGAGATCGTCTGTTTTTTCACACCACGTGATCAATGTAGCCACCCCGTTTTCCAATGACAGACTGCATCCTCATTGCCATAATTATTGTTCATTACATTGGGTAATGTTTCCTGTGGGATGTTCTGGATTTCTCTGAGAATGTGGTGGGGCTCCATCCTGTTGGAACCACGGTGTTGTCATTCGGATTTCATTGTCCCTTCTCTTAGTTTTTCCATTTCTCGGTACTGATGTTTTAATGTCTTTTGGGGTACTTTTTTTTAGAGACACCCTATATACTGTCCTAGATCCTACAATGCAATGTCTGCTGCAAATACTTACCTAACGGGTAAATGCAGGGTGTCAAAGACGATTACCGACCATTTTTGTTTGTTTGTTCGTTCATGGCTTTTACGTGTATGACCGTTTTTACCCCGCCATTTAGGCAGCCATACGCCGCTTTCGGAGGAATTGCCGACCATTGAAATTAATGAAAATAAATCTGACACATGGCTTTGGAGCAGTGTTTCACTGCATTCATGCTTATGAACTCAAGTACTTTTTTCAATTTTCAGCACTGTTTTTTCTCGAGTTCACGTCAGTTGTTATCTCCTTTTTTTCAGACGGAGAAAAGTCTGAATTCATGGAGGCGTTTCCGGGCGGAAGTGACGCACCAAGACGTAGAGGGCGCACGTCTTCACGCACAGACATTAACCCGGCTGTGACGAAAACAGCCTGTTACATCAAACATCTGTTCATGGTGAGTAGGTGATGGACATAGATAATCTTTGTTAAATATTTCTGGAAACAAACACACACGGGTGGAAATTCAAGACAGTTACATGCACGCTCGCGCTCGCACGCACGCACACATTTTCGGGCACTCACAGACAAACACATACAAATACGGGCACAACGCGACACATGCGACAAGAGAACAAAACACAAGACAAGACAAGACAAGACGAAAGCGGCGCACGATGGAAGCTTGCTGTCAAAAGGCAGACAGAGGCCCTAGGATCAGGATCAAGATCGATACATTGCAGGAACCTCTTTAGGTTATCATCGCAACGGTTATCATACCCTACTTTACATGAGTGACATTATTAATGACTACATAAGGCAAGACAAGACAACACAAGACAACACATCAAAACACAGGAAAATTTAAGAAAATAGTTGATTTTAGAGGGTAATGGATAAGCAAATATACATGCTTTAAGATAATTATTAAACCCTGATGATGTTGATAATAAATAATAATAATAATGGACACTTAGTAATCGCCCCTTCTCACCAGAGCTCACGGCGAAGTACAACAGCATGCATACAGAGAGAGAGAGAGAGAGAGAGAGAGAGAGAGAGAGAGAGAGAGGGAAAGAGGGAGAGCGAGAGAGGGAGATAGGGACAGAGAGTGAGAGAGAGAGGGAGAGAACTCAGAACTTTATTACACAAGAATACAGGATACGAGAGAGAGAGAGAGAGAGAGAGAGAGAGAGAGAGAGAGAGAGAGAGAGAGAGAGAGAGAGAGAGAGAGAGAGAGAGAGAGAGCTCAGAACTTTATTACACAAGGAGAGAATGAGAGAGAGAGAGAGAGAGAGAGAGAGAGAGAGAGAGAGAGAGAGAGAGAGAGAGAGAGAGAGTTTTAACTGTCACATTGGGTGGGCTTTTGTCCAATTTCAAGTTCCTTCTGCTTTCATTTTTACCCAATCTGTGATTGTTTGCTTTCTGTTGTCCTTTGCCTTGTCTCAGTTTTGTGTCGTAGAATGTTATTATTGTTTCTTTATAATGTCTTCTACTGCATTTTCTCTTGTCACGAACAATTTTTGCTGAAGTTATTTCCGGGCAACATGTCAACCGGAGCCGATTAGAGAGAGAGAGATTTGAAAGGCAAAGAGAGAGAGAGAGAGAGAGAGAGAGAGAGAGAGAGAGAGAGAGAGAGAGAGAGAGAGCGAGCGAGAGAGAGAGAGAGAGAGAGAAGAGAGCGAGAGAGAGCGAGAGAGAGAGACAGAGAAGAGAGCGAGAGAGAGAGAGAGAGAGAGAGAGAGAGAGAGAGAGAGGAGAGAGAGAGAGAGAGAGAAAAGAGAGAGAGAGAGAGAGAAAAGAGAGAGAGAGAGGAGAGAGAGAGAGAAGAGAGAGAGAAGAGAGCGAGAGAGAGATAGCGAGAGAGAGAGAGAGAAGAGAGAGCGAGAGAGAGAGAGAGAGAGAGCGAGCGAGCGAGAGAGAAAAGAGAGAGAGAGAGAAAAAAAAAGAGAAAATAGAGAGAGAGAGATTGAGAGAGGGAGAGAGAGAGAGAGAGAGAGAGAGAGAGAGAGAGATATTGAGAGAGGGAGAGAGAGGGAGAGAGAGAGAGAGAGAGAGAGAGAGAGAGAGAGAGAGAGAGAGAGAGAGAGAGAGAGAGAGAGAGAGAGAGAGAGAGAGAGAGAGAGAGAGAGACGGACGAACAGAGACAAGCAGACAAACTACAAAGAAACAGAAAGAAAATGTATAAAAATAAAAATAAAGAGTTTCCAAATTTTCAACATGATTTTGTCCAAAAAAAACAAAAAAACATTGAAAGAAATTAATTTTAGCCTTTTTCTATCTTCTTTTCAGAAAATCGTGCGAGGGGAGCTAACTCTGAAGGAGTTTCTGGCCCAGAACGAGAAGGACTGGCATCAGCATCATTCCTGTGAATATTTCTACACATGCGCAGTGGACACCAACAACGTCACAAAGGTTCTGGAAGGATGTCGAAAGCTGATCATCAGGAAACATCTGGAAAGATTCGGAATCATCTGAAAAAAAACCGGCACGGTTGGCCTAGTGGTAAGGCGTCCGCCCCGTAATCGGGAGGTCGTGGGTTCGAACCCGGGTCGGGTCATACCTCAGACTTTAAAATTGGCAATCTAGTGGCTGCTCCGCCTGGCGTCTGGCATTATGGGGTTAGTGCTAGGACTGGTTGGTCCGGTGTCAGAATAATGTGACTGGGTGAGACATGAAGCCTGTGCTGCGACTTCTGTCTTGTGTGTGGCGCACGTTATATGTCAAAGCAGCACCGCCCTGATATGGCCCTTCGTGGTCGGCTGGGCGTTAAGCAAACAAACAGACAAACAAAAAATCTGAAAGAAAGATGCAAAAAATAATCTTCTAAAAGCTTCAAGTTTTCAACAAGGTAGTGGTGACATCCTCTGAAGAAACTCTTCAAGCTTGGGACGTAGTGGTGAACATCATCTCAAAACTTTTAAGTTTTGGGGGGAACGTTGAAAATCCACTGGAAACTTCTGATTGTTGGTATGAACAGTGAAAATCCGATGAAAACTTCTAGAATTTAATAAGACAATGGCAATGAAATTTTGTTTCAATCTCGAAAGCTAGTGCTTAAATTAAGTGGTTTCTCTTGTCAGTCACAGTCTCGGAGCATAGCAATGATTTGACCTATTTTCGCATGCTAACGGTGGTTATGAGTTGCGTTGCAGCTCAGAATGAGTGGGAGTGTGACCCATGACAGGCCCAGAAGGCTTAGTTTGGCCTGATGTCTGCGTGGACAACTTACTTGTTCAGTTCCTTGAGAGCAAAGGGGGACAATGCATTCTCAATGAAGTCACCATCATCGGAACATTCCTCAGTGGAAAATGTCGAGCATTAGTTTTCTGTGATTTGTTCCCAGAACCATTACTACGGAAAATTTTCATTTGCTTTTAACAGTTATCCACCATGTCATGCAGAGAAATGCTGGAATCATTCTGTCTGAAGAATGTGTGTACATGTGGAGGATTTCCTGGAAACATGGCCACCCAGGATGGAGCTTGGGGAAGAAGACTGTGTCGTAATTTGCCGCAAACTTCATGAACGTTTATTATATCGACTTCATTTGGTTATCGCCAAGCAAAGCCTATCAGTCTTGTTTTCCCAACTTAATCGAATGGGCTTTGTCGACTCAGAAACCAAGACATTTTGACCATGATAGTGGTCAATGGTTTTTGTTGGATCGTCTCGAGAAAAGTGTGTGTTCGAATAGTGTTGGAACCAAAAATGAGATGGACTTGATTTTTCTGATGTGTGTATTCGAATGGTATTTTTCAGATAGACTTCACTCTATACGGACGTCTGCATTTGTTATGACGCGTAAATCATGGCCTACGTCAAGGTCATTTCACGACCTTCGAGATCTGTTACTGGATACGTGTTTTTTTGTGGGATTCTTTGACATTCTGTGGAAGGTCTCTTTCAAATGGCGTCACTTTCTGGACTGATGTAGGTTTAATGGTGTTGGTGTGTGTGTGGTGGTTGAGTTGAGGATGGTAGAGTGAATGTACATTAGACAGTCGACCATTTTTTTTGTCTTAACCCGGAGATCTAGAGAATGTAACAGCATCTTGTAATTGAGCCTCGCTCATTTTGACTTGCAAGAATGTGTTGAATCCGTGAATATTATCTTCGTGCCTCACAACATGACTGTTGCCAAAAAAAAACCCACTTCATTCTTTCACTTTTTCTAAAAACTGCTTTTTTGTGTACTTCAGACCACTGTGAAACAAACTTGATTGTTGGGCCCGTTGCAAGCTTTCAAGAAGTACATTACTGGGCTAGTGTTGTGCGTTGTGTGAAAGCTTTAAAATAGAAACAGCCAGAAACTGCTTTGAACCGAGTCTGAAAGGTGAAATGGGGGTCCTTAACGTCCTCACAGGAAATTTTCCTTTTAGGGACATGAGTTGGTGATACGTTAAAAAAACCGAGTCTGTTGGTTAACGTTGCTTGGATATCGCCCGTATATTTTAAAAACATCACCTGTGCAATGAACTTGGAATGTGATATGGATACAGAAACTGATAACGTCATCTAGCATTTGTTTTGAAACTCTCTCATTCAACAATTTGAGTCTGTGTCTTGATATTTGTGTTCTTGTCGTTTGGTGTGGCATTTTCTTACCTTGTTGTTCTTCGGTTGTGAGTGAAAATAGACCTAGGTTTTATTTGTTTTCATGTTGGTACGTTCGTGCTACCGTTATTGCTTATTTGTATAAGCTCTGATTTGGCATTTTAAATTCGACGAAAGAGAGCGATTATTATCACAGTGACACGTCCCTACACAAATTGTGTGTCACGTGTGTGTGTGTGTGTGTGTGTGTGTGTGTGTGTGTGTGTGTGTGTGTATATATATACATGTGTGTGTGTGTGTGTGTGTGTGTGGGGGGGGGGGGGGGTGGTGCGAGCGTGAGTGCGAGCGTGAGTGCGTCTATGGGTGTGTGTTTGCGTGTGTATGTTTGTGTGTGTGCGCGTGCGAACACACTGATCATGTAACGATGCTGATGCACACTTCTCAGCAGATGGAGTTTAGGTCAAAATAGCCAATGATGAATGTGTATATTTGACATCTTTACACGATCTACGACTTACAGACCGTGTAAATAACAAATGATGAGTATACTATGAAGCACGACGTAGTTTCGATTTAACTTCAAGATTCTGACTTTATAGTTCCCACTCAAATGTTCTTGGGAAGTGTATGAGGCCCAATAGCCCCCCGCGCGCATGTGTGTGTGTGTGGGTGTGAGTATGTATGTGTATGTGTATATGCGGGTGCGTGCGTGTGTGAGAGTGTGTGTGGGTGTTTGTGTGTGTATCACGGTTTGTGTGTGCGTGCGTGTGTACGTGCGAACACACTGATAACGACGCTGATGCACACTGATGTGTGTTTGTGCGTGCGTGCGTATAAAACAAAGCAAGTTTTGGATATAATTGCCATCAGTTTAAATATAGCACGACATTGTGTGACTATTCACATGCACGGTTGCCGGGGTTTTATGCACACACTGGGTTTGTACGACAAGGTGACAGTATGTCTACATTGTAAATCTTTGTACGACAAGGTGACAGTATGTCTACATTGTAAATCTTTGTAGACAAATGACATCCGCAGTAGGTTTTCAAGACAAGACGACAATATGTTTACATTTCACTTCTTTGTAGACAATTGAGATCAGTAGTAGTATTTGAAGACTAGACGACAAAATGTCTACATTTCATTTCTTTGTAGACACTTGACATCCGCAGTAGGGTTTGAAGACAAGGTGACAAAATGTCTACATTTCATTTCTTTGTAGACACTTGACATCTGCAGTAGTTTTTAAAGACAAGACGACAATATGTCAACATTTCACTATAATTGACATCTCTGGTGCTTCTGAGTCGACAAGGGAGCACCTGACGCGCTTGAGAAATAGTATCTTGTATTATCAATGTCATCATGTTTCACATTGACACCTACTTTTCAATGTGGAAGAATGTGTAAACGATTATCGGACAGATAACTACCCGCCGGTAAAGTGCGCGTGATTGAGTGTTTGTGGCGGGAGTGGGGGTAGTGAAGATCCCCCTTCCTTCCCGTGAAAGGAAATCGACTCACCGTCTCAGATATGGCCAGGCTTTTACAGTGTATAAGACCATCCCTCCACTTGGTCACATACCAAAAATCATGAACAGCCAGCTGGGTTCTGTCTTTGCACAGTGGGATTTGTGTGTGTGTGAAGAATTATTTCCATGCATAAGAGTCACTAGGGGCTTTTTAAGAAACGAATTCATCCACAAATTCAAACTCACTACAGCGAGCACCGGCCAGGCTCTTGATTGTTGGTATATGTCCCCAATCATGGAGGGATTGTCTTATCCCACGAGAAGAAATGTCACCAGGGAGGGATTTTCACTCCTTGTTGGCTCACGTGGCTCACGTAAGTGTAGCCTATGCGATGCTAACTTTTGTCTGTCTGTGCGGCGTGCGTGCGTGCGTGCGTGCGTGCGTGTGTGATAGAAACTTTAACATTTCCGAGTCTATGTAAAGCTCGCATAAGAAGATTACGTCTCGGTCAAAAGTGTTTGACGTGTGTGAAGACGTCACATTATGACGTAAGAGGGTTAGACGTCACGCGAAGGAATTACTGAAAGTCTCGGTCATTGTTATTGTGAGCGGGCAGATCTAGTGTCTCGCTTTCCGAGTTGCACAGTTTCACCTATGCTTACCGTGTGTGTGTGTGTGTGTGTGTGTGTGTGTGTGTGTGTGTGTGTGACGGAGTGATTGAGTTTGTGTTACTGTTTGTCGATTTCTTACGTGAGCCTTGAAGGCTTCGCCTCTTGTTTTCCAGTTGGGTATAAGCTGTATTTGCTGAATAACGGTTTTTCATTTTATTTGAATTGAAGAAATGAGAGTGGAGGTCACGCCGCATGCTTGCTTAGTAGCCTAATCGTTAAATTACTGTAGATGTGTGTGTGTGTGTGTGTGTGTGTGTGTGTGTGTGTGTGTGTGTGTGTGTGTGTGTGTGTGTGTTTTCCTTTTTTTACGTTCTAATGCGAATAACGTTTTAGACTTGACTCACCTCAAGAACGTAAACAGAAACTGATAATCGAAGGGGGATAACCACTGTAATGTGTCGCGAGAGAAACAGTCTGCCTGCGCGAGCGTTTCCTTTGCTTGAATATTTTTATTTAATTTTTTTTTAATATACATATATCTTCTTTTTGGGGGGGGGGGGGGGATACTGTTACTGTGGTGTTGTGTGTTTTTCTTTAATTACGTTTTTTCCCCTCAACAGATTGTTTATTATTTATTTCTTTATAGCTGTTTTGCCTCTGTCGCCGGTCTACTTTTGATAAACAAATGTTCATATATTTCTACCGCGGTTATATGATCACAATATTGTTTATATTTCAATGTGTGCCTCCCTTTTGTCATCTCACGAAGAATGATTAAAGTCGAAAAAATTATTACAGTTGTGTCTTAATTTGTCCCTGTCGTCCAATTGTGTGCGTGCGTGTGTGTGTGCGTGCGTGTTCCTCAGACAAAACTCAATGTCAGCGGCGCTTGGTTCCCTTCCAGTCGAGTCCTTTCTCGTGCACTGAACCCCAGATTTCTCTCGTTCGTGAGAAATAAACTGTGCCCCAGAATACTTGTCAGAACTCCTCAATCTCTACACCCCCTCTCGTCAGCTTCGCTCCGCCGCCGACACTCGACTCTTCCGACTCTCCACAGTGCAAACAAAGACATGTGGCGAGAGGTCCTTCGCCTATCAAGCCCCTGTGACCTGGAATAGATTACCTGTGCCTCTCAGACACACAGATTCTCTCACTACATTCAAGACAAATATCAAAACACACCTCTTTCAGCGCAAGTGATTTTTTTCCCTCCAGCATCTCCCCACCCACCCCATCCCGCCCCACCTCACCCCCTACCTAGTGCCTAAAATAACGTGTATATATATTTTCTGCGCTTTGTGTCAGCACTGTTTGTGTGTGTGTAAATAGTACTGTTGACACGTTTTTATATAGAAGCCTACTGTGGTTCTTGTGCTTAGGCTGTGTATTGGACTGTCACTGTATGCCTGCATTATTAGTTGTCAGTAATTATTACATGTGCTGATTGTTCTCTTTGCCTGCGCGCGTATAGTATACTGTTCAAAAAAAGAAACGCATAGCTTGTAATATTTGGTTAAGTTTATCTGGTCGTCGACCTTTCGTCCATTGCCACAAGTGAGCTCTGCACGTGACGCATGCGTTATCAGTGGCTACAATGTCAAAATTGCTCATTTGGCATGACCACTCGTCATGCTTCAGTGTAATCTTGTGAAACTCGGGGAATATTGAGCTCTCACCATGTTTTCCAAAACCCATAAAAGCGGATTGTTCGCCACAAAGAAATCAGACGACAATTCAGCGACGAAAGATGGCCCGATTGAGCAGAGAAGACCGCCAAATTGCATTGGGTCGTTTACAAGCAGGCCAAAGTCAAAGTGCAATCGCCAGGCACTTCCACGTGTCCCAGAGCACCATCAGTAGACTGTGGGTCAGGGTTTCAAGCCACTGGCTCCGTTGCTGACTTGCCACGAGCGGGAAGACCAAGGGCGACAACTGCTGCTCACGACCGCTTCATACGGCTCCGCCACCTCCGGAATCGTTTCCTGTCGGCCTCATCTTCTGTCCAGGCTCTCCCCGGGCCACACCGAGTATCGGACCAGACCGTGCGGAACCGCCTGCATGAAGCTGGTTTGAGAGCTTGCAGACCTCACAGAGGAGCTGTCCTCACCCGCCGCCATCGCCAGAACCGAGTGCAGTGGGGCAACCAACACCTTCGCTGGACCGTCCGGAATCACTGGAGACACGTGTGGTTCAGCGACGAGTCCTACTTCATGCTCCAGCGACATGATGGTCGGAGGAGGGTCTACCGGAGAGTAAACGAACGTTACGCGCCCAACTGTGTGGATGAGGCACCCGTTCATGGTGGTGGAGGCGTCATGGTGTGGGGGGCGATCAATACCGCTGGAAGGAGCACCCTGGTGCACGTCCAAGGGCGCATAACTGCCCAGCGATACGTGGAGGAAATTCTGCGCCCACACGCCCTTCCTCTTCTGGCTGACCAGGATGCCATATTCCAGCAGGACAACGCTCGCCCGCACACAGCACGACTCACCACCCAGTTCCTCACCGACCACCATGTCCAGGTGCTTCCCTGGCCATCCATGTCGCCAGACATGAACCCGATAGAACACCTCTGGGATGAATTGGACAGACGTGTGCGCAGGCGAGAAGAAGCGCCGGCAAATCACCGCGATCTATTGCAGGCACTTCAGGAGGAGTGGGACACCATCCCACAGCAAGATATCCGGCATCTGATCCAGTCCATGCCCAGAAGGTGCCGGGCAGTTGTTGCTGCTCAAGGCAGTCACACCCCCTACTGACTTGACAGCCTCGGCACCCAATCGTATTGATTGACTGATTGATTTGAAGATGCAAATGAACTGTGTGTGCATTCAACTGTGTCCATACCAAATTTCAAACAAATAATCTAAATACTGGATTTTCTGTTAATTTTTTCGAAAAATAAAACAAATTTGGCAAGTAGCAACTATGCGTTTCTTTTTTTGAACAGTATATGTTGGTTATGTTTGGTCATAGTATGTTTGCTTATGTTTGGTCGTTATCTTTGCCTGTGCGTGTATTGTATGCTTGGTCGTTTTCTTTGCCTGTGCATGTATAGTTTGTTGGTTATGTTTGGTCGGTTTCTTTGCCTGTGCATGTATAGTATGCTTGGTCGATGTATGTATTGTAAAGCGCTAAGAGTAGACATTTTTCTAGAATAGCGCTATAAAAGTTTGCATTATTATTATTATTATTATTATGTGTGTGTGTTTGTCTAAATGTTAAGTGTGTGTGTGTAAGCACAAAAAGCCTTGCAACAGAATTTCCCTTCTTCAAACATCACAAAACGAACATAGTAGTTTTCAGATGTGAAAAAGAAAGCTATACAAATAATACTTTTCTTTTATTTTACTTCTGAACACCATTTAACAACACACAAGCATCAGCAAACCCTTGAGCTTCAATCAACTGTCATTTGATTTTATCTCTGACAAGATTTTACGTTCTTAACAAAGAGAATTGAATTGAAATTTATTTTACGAGGGTGACAGAATAAGCAATGTATACATGCTTCTTTTCATCCGGCCCTCGCCCATTGAGGGGTAACAAACAAGAAGAAATAAAAGATAAGTTTAACTTAAAGTACAATAGTACAAATGACATATTTACCATAATTAAGCATTAGGATTCTTTAGCAATGCTTGAAAATTATATAAAACAGGGAAATATGTGTTTGCAGTCACAAGAAGGCAACATGAAGCACTGTTACACCACATGAGAAACATACATGAAATCTTCGTGGAAGTAAAAGTAAATGCCCTTAAATTCACAACAGAAATTATCAGACATGGCTGACATATGTACACACTCATAAATAATTTAACATATTCACATTTTTATCTCAGAACAAGCACTCACACAAAATGTAAAGAAATAAAAAGAAAGATAGCTAATTTTGTAATTTCCTTTCGCTAATTTCAGTAATCTTTGACAACAGTATACTTGATTTAACAGTAAACTTGGACCAACTTTAACAATACCAATCCAGTTAAAAAGTGTTGAAATTAACCTGAAATCAAGAACTGTTGATAAAATCTGAAACTTTCATCAGTAAAATCTAGCTTAATTATACAAACATACAGCACATGTACAGTAAGTTATCACTTCACAACTAAACTAAAAGAAAGAGATCATTATTAAGTTCTTTTAACGTGGTGGGCTCCACCTCTTGGCATAGAAAAACATACATGTAGAAGTAAATGTCTTTCTGGAAGTATATGTTATTACCAATTCATTTATGTTTATAACACACCTAAAGTAGCTCAAAATCACATACATTTCCCTGTGGTACACGGTAGTGAGAGAGGGAGAAAGAGAGAGAGAGAGGAGGGGCAGGGGGGGCTTAGACAGACAGAGAAAGAGACAGGCTAATCCCTTATTTTGGATAAACTTCTTATCCCTTTGCACCCCTTCCCCCCCCCCCCCCCCCCCCTTATTTTTTAAACAATACTCAAAAAACCATTGGAAAGTACAGAATAGAAAACAACAACGACCAGCAACATTTTGTAAAGATTTCATAAAATTCACAACAAAAAAACTGACGAAAACCGCAATCACTCACAATAATTGTTAAGATTGTAGACAGAATTCACGCAATCACTAATTAAGAACATTTCTTGACACGGTACACAGAAAAACTCCACACACACAAACATTTTGATCAGCTTTACATTATTCACCATTTCACATGACAAGTTCAGCATCAATGCACAGTAAAAAGGAAATCTACATGTATGAGAAATGTAGACTACCTGAGGTAAGACTTGATGAAAATAAAAACTGTGTAAGGGTTACAAAAAATTGAATTAAAAAAAGGATGTATCATAACACAACTTACAGAAGCTTCACCGCTCTAGTGAGCTTTCTCCATTGAAACTTATTTGACATCAGCAGTCAAATGGTAAAATATGAAATGCTTCTACTTTCATCTCACACCCACATCCTATATATTGTGCCTTCTGCACACCCTCCCTCCCCTTTAATTAAATTTTTTTTGTTTGTTTGGGGGGGGGGGGGGGGGTCAAACCCTCTTTCAATTATGTCTTCTTCTGATCTGAGGTGAACATTTGTGTGTGTGTGTGTGTGTGTGATATTTCTTGCCAATTCCCCCTGCTCTGTCATTTTTAATGCTGAGAACACTTGTCCATATTTCATCATCCCCCTCCCCACCCCATCCTACACACACACACTCTGTTGTTGTCGTATTCTCTTTCTCCACATTTTTATTTGTGCCTCATTTTAACCATCACTCAACACTTCTATTTCTCAAGAAAGAAACGCAAGACTCAGTTTGGATGTCACATTTTTCTTGTCCTCTTTCTCTTGTCATTTTGCTATTTTTTTTCCTCTTCTACCCTCTTTTTTTGCTTGACATTTCAACACCTTTTTTTCCAGTCTTTTTCATTTTTTCTGTTGTTTCTTTTCTGTTCATCTGGATTTCATATCTCTTCTCACCTCCTCTCTCTCTATTCTTCACCCAACATTGTTAGTGATACTTTTTTCAGTCTTTATTCTGAATTTTCTTCATCACTACTTCTGTTTCTTCTCTTCTTCAGCTTTCTGCAGGATCTGTTTAGCGCGAAACTCCTTGTACTGATGGTCGGTGCCGAAAATCTTGTCCCACCAGGTGAAGGTGGAGGCGTAGTTACCCACAAAGTTGTAGTGGTGGAAATCGTGGAACTCCGCACCTGAAACATCATTGAGAACATTTTGTTGAAGAATTGACAGAGATGAGGCTGCTTAGATGAATAAATGAATGTGTGTGTGTAAGTGTGTGTGTTTGTCACAGTGTGTGTTTGTTAGTGTGTGTGTTTATGCACATACCTCTCAGTCTCACCCATATATGAAACTACAGCAATAAACAAGCTTCGTTCCCCTTGAACGATCAAAAAACAAACACGTCTCCCTCAACATCAGACACACACAAATCTCTTTCGATCTCTCTCAATCTCTCATATCCACACACACAGTCCCTTTCGGTCTCTCTCTCACCACACACAGTCTCTCGTTGTCTCCATGGCACGTGGTAATCGATGGTTTCAAACACAACACATACAAACACTTACAACTAACAAGGAATAAGGTGGAACGCGTTGTGCCATGCAACGTAGACGTTCCTGTGGACGTTGATGGCTTTAAACAAAAGTTGAAAACACACACACACCAGCATAGAAAGGCACGAGGTGGAACGCATTGAGCCATGGAACGTAGTAGTTCATCTGGACGTTGATGCCTTGAAACAATACACACACACACACACACAAACAAACACATACAGCAAACTTACCAGCATAGAAAGGGATGAGGTGGAACATGTTGAGCCATGGAACGTAGTATCCGCTGTGGACGTCGATGGTTTCAAAGAGACGTACAGTCACCCAGGCCCACAGGAGAATGAAGTGATTGCAGAACATCATGATGCCGATGAAGAACCCAGCACCGAGGACTGCAAAAAGAACATTACTAGTTTGAACAAGTCCACTACATGTGATGTACTGTTCTTCTTCTTCTTCTTTTGCGTTCGTGGGCTGAAACTCCCACGTACACTCGTGTTTTTGCACGAGTGGAATTGTACGTGTATGACCGTTTTTACCCCGCCATTAAGGCAGCCATACGCCGCTTTCGGAGGAGTGATGTACTGTTAAATGCAATGAAAATTCCAAACCTTGCATTCAAGGTACCCCCCTCAAGTATAACGCAGTCAAATCTAATGGACTGAGACGAGGTTGCAAGTTTCCATTTGGATATCAGGAATTCCTGAAATAAGAAATGTTTTCTTGGTTATTTTCTTGAAGGAAAAAAACAAAAACAAAACCCAAAGCAACATCGTCTCTCGGCAGCACTCTGTGAATTAAAAAGAAATCCCCCACTCTACCAGGGCCTGAAATTCAAGCCGATAGTGACAAACTGCTTACAAAGCCAGCGCTACAAAGTGGGCTACGCACCGATCCTTACAGAGTATACAATTGTTTTTTCTCAGCCTTTTGTCACTGCTCCGGAGAAAAGGAAAACAACACACACAACAAAACAACACTTACTCAGCGTTTCAAGTGGATGAGCGTATTCCGCAGTCATACCGAAGGGAGTCTGAAAATAAACAGGCACACAATTAAGAATAATTCATTGTATGTATGTTGTTGCTGAAGACAGCTAGCATGCAATATGATCAAGCATTATCTTGACCAAGCATTAGACAGATTGTTAAGCCACACACATCCTGCCCTTAACCTATCATCCCCCCCCCGGGAGCGGAGTATGGCTCATTTCGTCGCTGTAATTCACATCTCAAATGTTGAGGTTTGAACTTAAACAATAGTTAGCTTCCTTATCTTTTTGCCCATGTGGTGAGACAAGCTCATATCTCCAGCTGCTTTCTGAAGTGAGTGAAAGTTCTTGAGACTTCTTCTTCTTCTTGGCGTTCGCAGAGGTTACACAATCAGTCCAGCACTGGTGATAAATGTTGTCGTTTTCTCCAACTCCTGTCGACTGCCGTATAGTTTGGTCTGCAAGGGAGTTGGTGACGGCCACACTTCTTTTCGTTCCTCATCTAGTAAGGGACATCGCTGTAAGATGTGTTCCGCTGTTTGGTCCTCTTGACCGCAGGCACAGGTTGGTGATGGCGCCAGCTTGAACTTTCGGTTCATGTGAGCATTGAGCCTGTTGTGGCCAGTACGCAGCCTGATGAGGTTGACTTGCTGCTCTCTGGACATTGTGTGGTAGTCATCTCTGTTTGTCCTTGGCCTCATCAATGCCTTGATGATTGTCTTCTGCTCACTAAAGCTGACACTGTTTTCAGGTTGGTCTTCCACGGCTCCTTCTTTTGCCAGCTCATCTGCCCTTTCATTTCCTGGTATCCCACAGTGTGCTGGTATCCACTGGAGGACAACTCTTCTGGTTTGTCTGACCATCTGTAATGCTTTGGCCAGCTGTGGGAGTTTGTCGTTCTCTAGGGCCTGAAGGACTGAAAGGGCGTCTGAGAGGAAGACAACTTGGTAGCAAGGGTCTGCGGAGTCCTGAACGAAGGAGGCGGCCTGCATGAGAGCTTCTGCTTCTGCTTTATAGTTTGTGCAGTGTTTGCCAGTGGCAACGCTGGATGTAGCTGTATGTCCCCCAGGGAACTGGATGAGAATGCCTGCACCTCCATTGAGCACGGCGTTAGTTGCTGATCCATCGGTGTATACATGGATCCACGCCTCTTTTGGGTACTGTTCGTCGATCAGGGCTAAGGTGAGTGCCTGTCGAGCTGTGTCATTCTGATCTTCTCCTGAGGTAACATGTGGAACACTTGTGCAGATCTGGATGCCTGGTTTCTCTGTTGCCGTGGGGGTTTCCTCTTCTTCTTGAGTCAGAGGTAGAGTGTTCTGTGGAAGGACTTCCCTGTACTGTCGAGAAAGTCTCTTGCTCTCGTGTACAAAACTGCTCCGTTTAAGCCGGTTCTTGGTGAGGTTGCTCAGTCTGTGCTTCATGGGGTGGTCGGGTAGGCACTTGAGCTTCTCGGCCTGTACCATAGTCTTGGCTTCTCTTCTCTGACAGAGGGGTTGGATGGTGGTAAGCTTCTCCATTTCCTTGATGGGCGTGGATTTCATTGCACCAGTGATGAGTCGGAGGGCCTGGTTTTGCACACGGTCAAGGGTCTGCAGGTTTGTCTTGGCTGAGGTTGACCACGCTGTGGAGCCGTACTCGAGGTGGGGTCTGATTGTTCCCTGGTATACTGTCTTCAGTATCTTCTCGTTCGCTCCCCAGGTGGTACCTGCCAGCTTCCTGAGTATGGCTAGCTTGCGCCGGGCCTTCGTCTCTGCCTGTGCAATGTGTGGTTTCCAGGTCTGCCGCCTGTCAAAGGTGACACCAAGGTACGTTGCTTCTTCATCCTCTCTCAGAGGAGTTCCACCAAGCCTAATGGTTCCGGCTTTCTGCTTTGGCGACAGTGTGAATAGGGTGGTGGAGGATTTCTCCTTGTTGATGGAGACGCACCAATCTTCTGCCCATGCGTTCAGCCTATCTGCCGCTTGCTGCATTCTGTAGGTGGCAGTACTTGCGTGCTCCTCCTTGCACCAGATCACAAGGTCGTCTGCGTAGAGAGCAGCTTTGATCCCCTTGGGCATCTCAGACACCAGATCGTCGATGAAGAGAAGGAAGAGTGTGGGGGAGAGGACTCCGCCCTGAGGGACGCCATGACGAAGGAGGAACTTCTTGCTTTTGGTCTGGTCGACGTTAACTCTTGCCCTGCGGTTATAGAGGTAAGAGCGAATCCACTGGTACATGTTGCTGGACACGCCTTTCCTCAGCAGTTTTACAAGGAGTCCATCTTTCCAGACCTTGTCAAAGGCCTTCTGAAGATCTATCCAGGTGACGAAGACCAGCTTCTGTTCCTGAAAGGCATCTTCAACTTCTTGCGCCAGGTAAGTGACCTGATCTTCAGTGCTGCGGAACTGTCGGAATCCAGCTTGCTCAGGGGCGAGGAGGTTCCTGGATTCCAGGTACCACCTGAGGCGCTCGTTCACAATTCTCTCCAGGGTCTTCACAACACAGCTGGTGAGGCTGATTGGGCGATAGCTGGTGGCCTTCTTTGGATCCTTCCCTTTTTTTAAGATGGGGATCATGATCGCTTCTCGCCAGAGTTGTGGTAGCGATCCTTCTTGCCAGCTGCTGTTGAAGACCTCGAGTAGCTTGTTCTCTGCTGCACTACCAAGGTGGGTTAGCATCTCGTTGGTGATGCCGTCTGGGCCAGGGGACTTCTTCGCCTTTGACTTTTTCAGAGCTGAGTGCAGCTCGTGGAGTGTGAGTGGTTGACTCATGGCGTCCACTGTCGACTGTCTGGCAGGTCTCTCTCTTTTCTCTCTTCTTGCTTCTCTCTGTTTCTCGGGGCTAACATGGAGGTTGCTCTCAGCTGCATAGCTTTCAGCAAATTGGTTGGCAGCATGCTTTCCAGTTAGCACCTTCCCGTTCTCTTCTAATGTGATCTTTCCTCTGCTGGTGTTCTCATCATTCAACTGCTTGGTGAGCCTCCAGAGCTTTCTGCCATCCTTCTCAAGGTTCAGAGAGCTTGTTTTCTCTTGCCAGCTTCTCCGTCTTGCCTGTAGCTTCTTTTTGAGAAATTTGGCTTTGGCTTCCTGGAGGCGGATGTTGTTGTTTTGTGACGGGTTGACTTCTGCTTCCCTTCTGGCGTCTGCCAGATCATCATCCAGTTCCTGCAATTCATTGCTCCAGTAGGGCTTATAGTCTCTCCTGGCACCCCTGGGAATGGACTCACGCGCTGCTCTGAGGATGCTCATGTTGAAGTCCTTCGCCACCATGTTGATGTCTCGACCCTCGACTCTGATGTCTTTGGTGAGTTCGCTGGTGCGGTGTCTAAAGAGGAACCAGTTCGCTCTTTTGTAGTTCCACCGTGGGAAGGAAGCTTCAGTGCAGGACTCCATGCCCAGGGTCAAAAAGACTGGCCGATGGTCACTTCCACCTAGCTGTTCTCCGACCTCTCTGCTGGTTAGCTGGTGCATGTCTTCCGTGCAGAAAGCTAGGTCAGGAGTTGATGTAGTGTGCCATCTTCTGGAGTAGAATGTAGGGCAGTCAAAGGGACTGTTCAAAAGGATGAGACCTTTGTCGTCCTGCCAGTTCTCCACCTCTTCTCCTCTCCGATCCAGGTGGTCATATCCCCAACTCTGTGAATGACTGTTGAAGTCACCCACCACGATGAAGTTGGAGGCCTTTGCAGGGATCGTGTCAAGGGCGAGGTGTCTATCATTGGGGCAGTAGAAGTTGACAAGATGGAATTCTGATGTCTTCGTCTGGATTCGAATCACCTGATATTCGGAGTCCTCCATGTGCGTTTCTATCAAACAGGCATTGATGTTGTTCCTGATGAGGGTCAGGATTCCTCCTTTGCTTCGGTCTGTTCTGTCGGACCTAAGGCATTGGTAGCCTCTCACTTTGAAGGACTTTTGGGGTGTCAGGTGCGTCTCCTGAATACAGCAGATGTTGATGTTCTTCTCATGCAGGATATGCTCCAACTCTGTCTTCTTGTTCAGGATACTTTCTGCGTTCCAGTGCATGACCTGAAAAGGTCGCTGCTGACTGGGTTTCTTCCTGGTTGTGGTGGTGCCAGTCACTTTCCTCCCGCGTCCCCTGGCGTGACAAGACGGACGGGAGGGACCTCCAGTAGTTGGGGCTGGGTCCCTTTGAGGCATGGGACCCGACGCTGCTCCACCCTGGGGGGTCCTCAATGGGCGAGCGCCATTTCCATCTGTGCTGGTTGATTGTGTCATCATTTGCGTAAGTGCGTGTACCCGTGGTTTGTTAGAATGCGCCGTGCGGCCCGGGTCCTCCGTCTTCAGCATTCGGGGTTTTCTGTCGGGGTTACCTCACCCTTAGCTCATGGCCCGTACGTCCTACCCTGAGAGCACAGGGGGGAGGATTTTCCGGGATCCCACCCGGAGCCAGTTTGGTCCGCGGCCGCAAGCGGCTGATCTCCATATCTGAAGACCGTTCCCCTATCCGCCACCCGGGGACGCGCTGGGTTGGGGGTGGTCGCCCCACTGAAAATCCCACACTGGGTTAAGAAAGATCAGCCTGTCCCAGGTTCTTGAGACGAAAACTTGTAACACCACCCACACACAAAACAGAACAAAGATACATAAAACACCCCAAAAACCTGACAAAACAAAACAAAAAGATATTCACTTTTCAGTACTTGTCTTTTCGTGCCTGAAGAAGACCCGGAGGTCGAAACGTTGCCGTTATTTGTTCCCTGTTCGTCATTTTAACGTGAGTACAGTGCTTTTTGGTCTTTTTATCAGTAAAGAGTCAGAAAACATATAAAGTAGATCACAAGATCACTGTCCAAACTGACCTGGAAGTGGTGGTGGACTTTGTGGATGTGTTTGTAGACGCGGCGATCGTGCAACGCAAAGTGCAGAAAGTAGTGCCATGCGTCCTCTATCACAGCACAGCCAAACACCCGCAGACACAGGTCCCACCTGCATTTGGAAATCACAGATTAGTACATGTATGCAATACTTATCAAAAGCAAAAAGAAAGTACATTAAGTGAAGCTGTGAAACAGTGATTAAACAACAATGAATGCCTTTTCCTCCTAAATTCCACACCTTTTAAGACCTCAGACATTTTGAGAAAATCAAGTCTAAAAAAAAAAAACAGGTAAAAAAGAGGAGGCTTCAAATGGGGGTACATTTACAGATGTTATGAACAGAAAATGTGAGGGGGGCAGAGGTGGTGGGGGGAATGGGGGAGGAGGGAGGCGTTTTAAAATGAGGTTCCACTGTATGGTGGTACACGGTCCCTTAAATGAGATGGCACAATTTCTCTTGTTCCTTTGTCCATTATCTAGACCAAAATATACCTGTCAGAAAAAGGCTACCAGCAATGAAAGAACATCTTTGGGTGGTTCAAAGGGTGTCCGTTCATGGCAGCTAGGTACCTGAAATTGGCGTATGGTAAAAACGGTCATACACCTAAAAATCCACTCGTGCAAAAAAACCAAGTGTACGTGGGAGTTTAAGCCCATGAACGAAGAAGAAGATAGCAGCTAGGTACCACTTTTATTTTACCACAATTCTGTGCATGAATGAGAAAATTGCTCTGAAATTGTATCACTAGAGCTTAATTACCAAAAAACCGTCTGATGTCAGCCAATGGTGTGACGATTCTTGTGTGTTTATAATAAAATGACATAGATTTGATTATCTCTTACCAGGGCGGCATGTGATCATAGTCATAGGGGATGCCAAACATCTCCGTGAAAGTATAGGTGCCAAAAATCAGAGGGGCCTGAAAAAAACATTCCAAAATCATGGATTCTTTTCAAATAAAGACACACACTCACACAAAAATAAAAAATAAATCTCAAAATGGCAATAGACCTTACCAAAACACAAAACATTGACTCCAAGTCCAACAGCATAGCTTGAATACAGTGGTATTTCTGCTTCAAGATCAACATCCCAAAATCATAATTGTAGGTCTTAAAGTTAAAATGAGAAACCTCAGAAGGTATGATCAGGCCTGGGAATAAGTACAAGTGGTTTGGGCGTACTGACGGGAAAATGTTGCGTTTTAAGCATTTTAAGGGCACACAGACTCGACAGAGGCTCTTTTCTTACACAATTAGAAAAGGACTTCGTCGTAAATACGACGAAAGGCGTATCATTCCCAGGCCTGTATAATGAAGATAAATTTAGAAACCGTCTGAAAAAATAAGGTCTTTCAGTAGAGGGAGTCTTGAGTTAAAATTGGGGGTCTAAAAACAGCGGTTCCAATGTATCCGCTTCTCTTCTCTGTCTCACTGTCTGTCTGTCTATATATATATACATGTCTGTCTGACTGTGTGTCTATATATATATACATGTCTGTCTGACTGTGTGTCTATATATATACATGTCTGTACGACTAGTTACCAGCTTAATTTAAGACTCAATTAATAAAGACAAGTGACAGCATGTTTAAACAAAGACCCACACAGACCCACACAGACCCACACAGACAAACAAAGACCCACACAGACACACAAAGACCCACACACACACATCATAACTTCTAAAAGTCGCAGTTTTTCGTGGTACAGTAACAACATAGATCTGAAAGTCAAAGATAGCTAATTGTGTGTATACCAACAACTAACTGATTTATTCCCCTGACAGAAGTGCATGCCATTTTTCAGAAAATACAATCTAAGCTCATCTTCTTCTTCTTCTGCGTTATTGGGCTGAAACTCCCACGTACACTCGTGTTTTTTGCACAAGTGGAATTTTACGTGTATGACCGTTCTTTTACCCCGCCATTTAGGCAGCCATACGCCGTTTTCGGAGGAAGCATGCTGGGTATTTTCGTGTTTCTATAACCCACCGAACTTTCTTTCTTTCTTTATTTGGTGTTTAACGTCGTTTTCAACCGTTCACCCACCGAACTCTGACATGGATTACAGGATCTTTTTCGTGCGCACTTGGTCTTGTGCTTGCGTGTACACACGGGGGTGTTCGGACACCGAGGAGAGTCTGCACACAAAGTTGACTCTGAGAAATAAATCTCTCGCCGAACGTGGGGACGAACTCACGCTGACAGCGCCCGACTGAGCTACATCCCCGCCCTAAGCTCATCTGAACTATGATGAAAGAAGCTGATGCAGTAATATCAAAAGGCCTGCTCGTATAGGCTATCCTCCAGGTAGGTAACAGAAATAAAACAATAAAACTTGATAATGAACACAATTTACCTGGATGATGAAATGGTTGAACATCAACAGCCTGAAGCATTTCCACTGTTTGTCAGCTGTCTCTGCTTTGTCCTGGTAGGGATAACAATTTCAAGGTTTTAATTCTAATAAATTAATCATAAAAATCAAAGAAACTCAAGTTTAATCCTAAGGATGTTTCTAATATCTGTTCTGATAATCCACACCCCATTTTGTTCTCTCTTGTAAATGTACGTAACATATGAATGTATCATTGTATGCTTACATTTTGACAGGCCTTTAGATATATATGCATAAATCGATCCAAATTTACGTTCATCTTATTCTTCATCATTTTCTGATTCCAAAAACATATAAATATGTTATATTTGGATTAAAAACAAGCTCTGAAAATTAAAAATATAAAAATTATGATCAAAATTAAATTTTCGAAATCAATTTAAAAACACTTTCATCTTATTCCTTGTCGGTTCCTGATTCCAAAAACATATAGATATGATATGTTTGGATTAAAAACACGCTCAGAAAGTTAAAACGAAGAGAGGTACAGAAAAGCGTGCTATCCTTCTCAGCGCAACTACTACCCCGCTCTTCTTGTCAATTTCACTGCCTTTGCCACGAGCGGTGGACTGACGATGCTACGAGTATACGGTCTTGCTGAAAAATTGCATTGCCTTCAGTTTCATTCTGTGAGTTCGACAGCTTGACTAAATGTTGTATTTTCGCCTTACGCGACTTGTTTTTTTGTTGGTCAGGGTAGAAAATAACTATACAGTGACGCAAAGAGACTGGACTTACTATACAAAGAGAAAGACAACACATTACAAAACAAATGAGACAAAAGGGATGCGGGGTTATCCCCCTTGTGTCGTCTGCCGTCTGTTACTTTCGTTTTGACACTTTTTATTTTTTTTTACAAAAGCAATAAAAAAAAGTCTAGGGTCGGCGGGAAAAAACTAGGTAGGGTCGGGTGACCAGAAACATACAACTTTTTTGTGTGGCCTAATAATCATTACCTTTTGAAGTTTGTATCTGTGCATGAAAGGCAGGAACTGGAAGAGGAACGCAGGTAAGCAGGCAGCAAAGTAGACAAACTGAAACATAAATCACAATCAGTTATAAGCTAGCTGTAGTTGTGTGTACAGAGGAACCCCCCTTTTAAGACTTCCCCCTTTTTAAGACCTTGATTTTTCAGATATTCTGTTCATAACCTTTGTAAATTTACTCCCATGTTAAGACTCCCTCCTTTTAAAGACCCAGTTTTCCACCATTTTTAGAGGTCTTAAAAGGGAGGTTCCACTGTCCTTGTGCAGTGTTGTTCCCAGGCCTCGTGTGTTCCATCATTGATTCATTGACATATACTTCGGTCAACTGTCCGATGAGGCTGGGAACAACGTGTGAGTGTGTGTGTCACAGTGTGTGTGCAGTGTGTACGTGTGCGCATATATGTGTGTGCAGGGTTTCATTTACTAGTGCGCCCTGCGCCATTGGCGCATTAAATCTGAAAATGTCCCATCACAATTCCCTTCAGTGTGTTAAAGGGCGCATTAATATTACGTACCACTACGCCACAAAATGTACACTTTACATCGGATTACACACACAAACACATGGATAATACGATAAAGGGGCTAATTTGGCACAATATATATTGCACCATTTTGCATCATTGGTGAAAAACGCGTACAGGCCTCTTTGGCGTTTCTTGCCTTCGACTATGTCCCATCGGAATTTGGTTGAGGGGGACCAATCAAATGTCTCATCGCCTTTTTCTCCCAGGTTAAACATTGGTGTGTATACATGTGCGTCTATGTATGCCTGAGCCTGTCTGTCACGGTGTCTGTCTGCCTCAATGTGCTTGTGCACTTACATATATATATATTATATATGAGTTTAATTGTTTTCATAACAGTGATCACACAATTTTAAAAACAATCACTATGGAGACAGATTACTTTATAATTCGATCAGTTAAGTGGACTTGTTTTAAAGTCATTGGCTCAGCATTACTTAACAACGGTCATAGCTGTTTTTATATTGAACATACCCACCACATCTACCCCCACCGTGCATCCTCTGGTATACATTACATTGTCATAAAAATGTTGATGCAATCCACAAAATATTTTGACGTTTTACTGAGTGTTTCTACTTTCTACACCTCGCACACACATGTTTAAATGGCATTATAGACAGACTTTCATCGAGCTGTTAAGAAAATCATGCCAAAGCTCTACACTCAAAGACTGATAGAACTGACAAAAAGATGTAACAAACCTCGTGAACAAGGATGGATCCCCAGGTTGCGATCTGAAATTTGGTGTAGTTGTCTGTCATGTGAATCCATGCGTCTTTGAAATGGTTCCGTACTTCAGGAACGTACTCAAACAATTGTGCAGCAATCTGCGGTGTATTTGTCGTGATGTTCTCCATTGTCGGACTTTCCGCTAGCTGCTACCGGCGCTTTTGATCGCACCCAAAGACCGAAACAGTGTTTTCCTCAGCTGATCGGCTGCAAAAGCGGCCACCGAACGTGTGTTGTTACGCGCTTTCTGATTGGTCGAAGGATGTCGTCTGATGCCTTGTGTAATCTAGCGATACGAGCAGACGATCTTTTTGTCATGCAGTGCACACTCAAAGCACGTACACTTTATTAAAGCCTTGCCCTGAATTATAAAAACAAAAGAACATTTAATTGATACTTCAACTCAATTTAAAAACATAGCTGAACCTAGTGGGGTCTGTCTCTACGGCACGCGCATTCCGCAAAGCCTCAGCTTTCACCGTCATGATTTAGAATACATTTTATATTTAAATTTCACATACTCATTTTTGTTTATGTCGTAAAAGAATACTGCTTTCATACGAATATTTTGCTTGTCTCAGAAAAGAATGTTGCTTTTACATAATTATATATATATACTCAATCACTATGGAACTGTTTTTGTTGTTGTCTTTTGCATTCAAGGGAACTCACCTGTGTATTTTGTGGTACCCGAACAGTTACAGAATAACTCCCCTTACATCACGAAGTGGACTGGTTTCAAGTAAGCACACGCTATTGTACCCCACTACAAACAAACATCCTGCTCGGAAACAGTCAGTAGAAAATCACACTTATAACATAATCCCTGTCCTTTTTTAACTGATTGATTGAGTTGCTTATTCATTTACCTTATTTTATTTGTACTTGACTGAATGATTTAACGAGGGCAGAGTGTTAGGTTTGTCTCCAGAGGTATGTGTGTGTGTGTGTGTGTGTGTGTGTGTGTGTGTGTGTGTGTGTGTGTGTGTGTGTGTGTGTGTGTGTGTGTTAAGCATATCTTAACAACTAATCAATGGATCTTAATAACATTTGATATCAATATTCTTGAGTTTTTTAATTTCTTGTTCCGTTTTTCTTCGATTTTTGATGACGTCATATTTGCAAATCAGGTTAACACTTTTGGCAGGGGCTGTTTTAAAGCCACCCTCCGCCTCCCATAAACCATCAGTTTCTGGCCACGGACTCTGTCAGGCTTTTACACACAGCACAAACACCCTTTGTGTTTACCGTTGGATAACACCCTTGTCCCGTGCCCTCCATGAAGAGCGAGTATTTTTCTGAGAATTTATCTTTGCGTGGACCTGTAGACGGATTTCTACCCAAAGAAATCGGAAGCCGCGTTATGGCGCTAAACCTAACTTTTAAAATCTAAATAATAAATTGACAGCTTGTTACACAAACAGTGTTAAAACACCAAAGATCTCTTTTATTATCAAAGTTCGAAGTTTTGAAAGTAGGGAGCCCGGATGGTTGTCAAACAAACCGGGTGAATGGGCCGACTGGTGTGTGCAACTTAATTGCAGCTCTTTTGAATTTATGACGGGGAAGTGGGCTACCGAAAACGACACAACTTTGGCTTTTTTAAAATGCTGGTCGACTGAGAGTTCAACCATTTAATACTGTTAATTGCTGTGTCTGTGTAGATTGAGTATTGCGCTAATACACACGTACTTCCGCGGCAGGGATATTATTACCATTACCCAAGCAGCAGACGAATTTTCCGATAACAACTAGTTTCTTTGAAGACGCCGCCACTCGGTTTGTGTCATTATGTCATTTGTTATATTTTTGATTCAGAGATACACAATAACATACTTGTGGCAGTATTGCAGATACAGAGTCGCATTTAAACCACTTACTGACGAATACATTAATTTCGTATGTAAACTAAAGAATAGTGGGTCATAGTCATACGAGGCTACGACGGCTCGGGGGTTGAACTTAAACCACGAGAACGGGTGTGTGGTTTATGCATGCTAATTAGCCATTCAAGCTTACTGTGTCACTGATTTAATGCTGTTAAATGCTATTGCAGGTGTGTTCCATAAGGTTAGAACTGCTTATTTTGTGAAAGATTCCATCGTTCTGTAAACCTCGTGTGAGGCGGAGTGGGGCTTTATTGAGTAACCTGGGCGTTAGGGAAGAGGTTAATTATGACCTCTATGCACAAGGACACAACCGCCATGCATGTAATCATTGTGAGAAAACATGTCTACACACTCTCAAGCTTTGTCAATACATTGATTTTCCCAACGATTGTCTGCAGGTTTCCTTCCCTCCATGCCAGAGTCCGATATCCGGATACCCTATGAGAAAGAACCGGAAACACATGTACACTTACATTACTTGTCGGTCTGTCTGATGCTCTCTGCATGTCACACACACATACACACAAACACACACACACACACTAACACACACACACACACACTCACACACACTAACACACACACACACACACTCACACAAGCACAAACACACACACACACAAACAAACAGACACAAACAAACACACAGACACAAACAAACACATACACACACACACACACACAAACACACAAACACTCACACACTCACAAACAAACACACACACACACACACACACAAACAAACAGACACAAACAAACACACAGACACAAACAAACACACACACACACACACATACACACAAACACACACACACAAACACACACACTAACACACAAACACATACACAAACACACACACACAAACTCACACAAGCACAAACAAACACACACACACAAACAGACACAAACAAACACACAGACACAAACAAACACATACACACACACACACACACACACACTCACACAAGCACAAACAAACACACACACACACAAACAAACAGACACAAACAAACACACAGACACAAACAAACACACACACACACACATACACACAAACACACACACACCCACTCACTCACACACACACACTCACACAAGCACAAACAAACA
Organism: Littorina saxatilis; assembly: GCF_037325665.1. Taxonomy (NCBI): domain Eukaryota; kingdom Metazoa; phylum Mollusca; class Gastropoda; order Littorinimorpha; family Littorinidae; genus Littorina; species Littorina saxatilis. Next base: position 11,799,599 of record NC_090258.1, read on the forward strand.
CAAACAAACACACACACACACACACACACACAAACACACACGCACACACTCACAAACAAACACACACACACACACAAACACACACACAGACACAAACACACACAAACACACACGCAGACACAGACACACACCCACTCACTCACACACACACACACAACACTCACACAAGCACACACACTCACACACAAACATACACACGCACACTCACAAACACACACACACAAACAAACACACACACACACACACAAACACACAGACGCAGACACAGACACACACTCACACACACACACACACACACACACACACACACACACACACACACATACACACTTTAGAGAAGGAGTAACAAAAACAAACACACAGATCCAGTAAGGGCTTCTTTTCTTTTTGCTACACATGCAAACAGTCTTGTAGTTTAAAGTACCATGACGTAACAGAACATAATTGATTACATCATCATTATGCGTGCACATTGTATGAAGACGTGATTAAACATTAACAAACAAACGAATGATAACTACTGTCATTTATGCATGTATTTGTATGATGGTAGAAACCTAAATACACACAGAATGATGATATTCCCACTTTGTGTGTGTCCCTAAAATGTAACAGGACCAAAAAACAAATGGTTACACCATCATTATGCGTACAGAATAGCACACAGTACAAATGAAATAATGGTAATATTTTCATTATGACACGTTACATTTCAACATATTATGATAATATGAGACAAAAACAAACAAACAAACAAACAAACAGACAGACAGACAGACAAACAAACAATCTTTTCAAAAAATATATTCTCGTTTTATCAAGTTTGCATACTGTTGCTCAACATCATAAAGCTGATTGAACAAAGAAAATACATGTATTACAAAATGTACAGTGTTTTAGTTTTTTGACGGAAATGTAAAGGTGGGGAGGTTTATTTATAAAGAATGTTATTTGTTCCAGATTCTCAACAGTAAAATTGTACTTATTCAACTAAAAATATAAAAAAATATAAATTTGTAAAAAGTGATGAAATGAGAATAAAAACGGTTTCTCTTTCAAAAGTGTTCACAATTAGATGTGAATATAAGAGATTAAACAACAATTTTATTTCAATAAAATAACATTCAAAGACGACAACACATCACAAAAGGCGAGTATGTTGAAATACCGTTGTCTTATTTAAAAACAAAATTGAAAGATGTTTAGAATTTGAACTTTTCTCCATGCACAGTTACTAACATTAATAATCAATTCCTTCTCAATGTCAATAACCAGTCCAATATGGCTGCCATTATAAACTTATGCCTTGCTGAAATAGTTGAAGTATTTTAACAGCTGAAATGTACACAGTAATTGTATCAACACCCAAGGTCAGTTTACATATTGCGCAATTAGCTGTTCTCAGCAAAATAGAAATATCATTTACTTTCTATTATGACTGGCTTTTGTGGATTTTTCAACATGAAATATACTTCATGAAGACATTAGTACTTCGTCTGTGCCAATGGGCCGAAACTCCCAAGCACACTCATGTTTGTTATGTGTATGACCGTTTTCTCCCCACCATTTAGAAGAAAAAAAAATAATTATAAACAAACTAAGATTAAGAACATGGATCAAAACCTAAATCTTTCTCAGCTGCAGACAATCTTTGTTTCCATTGAACAAGAACACATTTAGAAAATGGATTTCAGTTAACGAGACGACTAAGTTGTCCTGCTTAAAGTGCTAGTATATGTGTATGTTTTTAAGGACAAATGGATTTCAACCAAATGGACAGATTTTTTTACTGCTGAAAATAAAAAAAATGGTTCACATACAGAAAGCATGGATTAAGTTTACTTAACTGAAGTGGCAAATATGTGACAACCAAAAGTATATGTATGTATAGTTAGGCTGTAGACTGAGTTTTAATTATTGGATTTCTGCTAAATGGAGACATTTGTCAGCATAAAAATACCTGTGTGATTCAACAAAAATATGTTGAAGACTAAAAACTGACTTAAGCATGATACTAGTATTACAGCTAATGGGGTACCTCAAACAATAATGCAAGATGAGGTCACACGAAATTTAATTATCTTGTAAGAGTATGGCAATTAGCTGTTCACATGGGGAAAATGAGGCACGATACTTTGAACACATTTTTACACAAAAATATTTGTCATAAAACTGTATGTAAGAAAGAAAAAAAGCAATTTGTGTATGTAGTTTTTGCAATATTCAGTTTTGCCAACCTTAGAACTTTCACACTAATGGTTAACAGAACAAAACAATCGATATAAAAATTAAAACATGTGTGCTTGGAAGAAAGAAAAAAAAATCACGCAAAACAATGTACTTCAATTTCAGTGGGACTTCACCAAGAACTTGATACCTGTACTGCAAATATACCGAGAACATCGAACACAGCTACAATGTAACTAGAAAAATGACAAGCTTCAACAATAAAAAAGCAAATAGGCATAATCATTTCTTTAAAACAATGCTGCAACTATTATCAAAACACAGTCTGTGCAACAAATCTGAAAGACAGACATTCGTTTAACTTGCATAGAACTTGTCATCTCACCGTTTTTTTTAATGTTAAACAAAAAGATATTTACCTCCCAAAACTTAAATGTTTGGCATTATGTCTTCGTCTTTAAGTAAAACCCTGTGTAAAACAGTTGCGATAAACAAAATGTCAATACTGAAATAACAGTGGTACATATAAAAACTTTACAGATATCTCCAATGTGTGGTATTAGGGTAAAAATCACTTAACAAGTCAACAAGGCTAGAGTATTTACAGAAAATAGCCATATTTCACAAAACGAAGACTTCTTGTAAGTTTGCAAGAAAGCACAATTTTCAAAAGTTACTTTTGAAAGCATTCTTTGTTTAAAAAAAACCTTTGACATTTGTTTTAATCTCGCTGGTTTACTCTGAAAATATCAGTGCTCTCTTAAAGAACACTTATGAGTAAGCAAATTGCAAAAGAGAAGTTGAATATGTGAGAATTCCCAACAGATTTGTCTGAGTATTTAGACAAGCACAAGTGTTCGACAATTCATTGGAGAGGAACACAAAATGAAAGAGACATTAAATTGAAGCTCCCATCAAAAAGAAGGAGAGATTAATGTTAAAGGCACTTTGTCATATTCAAACACCACATTAAGGATTGTAAAACAACACAAAAAAATGTCTGTAAACGTTTTAGTGTGACTTACGCTGTTCCTAATTCAGCTGACAAATTTAAATGATACAGTCTATAATAGCGTGAAGAAGTCTTTCTTTCAAATGGTATGCTCTTGTAAACATTCTTAACGTGCAGTCACACGCCCGACCACTTACACATGCTTGCTGGAACACTTTACAACTTTTACAGATCTTCTGAAATCATAATCTGATCATAAACACTTGGAATTCTGCAACAGTATTTGCAAAAACTTAAGTAGGTGTGAATACTACCGAATTTCCCAAGCATAAACGATGCATTTTGAGAGAGTGACAGTTTTCTTTTCACTTTTTAATTCCATCACACAATTATCGTTTTGTTTTAAAACTTTTTAATTATAATAATTAAGGCAAGATTTATGGAGAACAACATATAGTTTTCTTTTGAGAAAATCCAGCAAAGAGTTGGTTCGAGTAACAATATCGCACCAAGGAATTATGAAGGCAAAAAGGCAAACTTTAAAATACAAAAGCAGTTTGACTTCATAATTAAGGCAGACTGAGCACCTTATTTGAACACTACAGGTAAAGAATTTCTATGACACATATTTAAAATTTAGCCTTTTCGTTATTCCCCAACATCTCAAAACACACACACACACACACACACACACACGCACCTAAAGTGTGGATGGTTACCTAAGAGGCGGCACTGGGTGCAGTGCCTTTCTAGTGCACTTGCACTACAACAGCACTGGGTGCAGTACTCGCTCCGGCATCGAAGAATTTTGCACTAAAAAATGCACAAAATTTGACCTATTTCGTCGCCTATAGAGGACGGAAAGAATGTCATTTTGAACATTGTTATGACATTCTTTCCGTCAAAAAAGTCAATTTAACGGTGTTAAATGAAGCGACCATCCACACAATTAGGTTGCCATCCAGAGTTTAGGTTGCCATCCACGTGTGGATGGTTGCCTTATGGTGATTTAGGCAACCAAACCTGTGGAAACATGGGTACACACACACACACACACACACACACACACACACATACACACACACACACACACACACACACACATGTACACGCTTGTAAAAAAAAGTTTCTTCTCTTAATACTTGCATCAAAATAAACATTAAACAAGTCGCGTAAGGCGAAATTACTACATTTAGTCAAGCTGTGGAACTCACAGAATGAAATTGAACGTAGTCCGCCGCTAGTGCAAAAGGCAGTGAAAGTGACGAGCCTGTTTGGCGCGGTAGCGGTTGCGCTGTGCTTCATAGTACGCTTTACTGTACCTGTCTTCGTTTTAACTTTCTGAGCGTGTTTTTAATCCAAACATATCATATCCATATGTTTTTGGAATCAGGAACCGACAAGGATTAAGATGAAATAATTTTTAAAACGATTTCGGAAATTTAATTTTAATCATCATTTTTATATTTTTAATTTTCAGAGCTTGTTTTTAATCCGAATATAACATATTTATATTATTTTGGAATCAGATCATGATGAAGAATAAAATAAAAGTAATTTTGGATCGTTTTATAAAAAAATAATTTTGATTACAAGTTTCAGATTTTTAATGACCAAAGTCATTAATCAATTTGTAAGCCTCCATGCTGAAATGCAATACCGAAGTCCGGCCTTCGTCGAAGATTGCTTGGCCAAAATTTCAATCAATTTGATTGAAAATTGAGGGTGTGACAGTGCTGCCTCAACTTTTACAAAAAGCTGGATATGACGTCATAAAAGACATTTATCGAAAAAATGAAAAAAACGCCTGGGGATATCATACCCAGGAACTCTCATGTAAAATTTCATAAAGATCGGTCCAGTAGTTTACTCTGAATCGCTCTACACACACACACGCACAGACACACACACACACATACACCACGACCCTCGTCTCGATTCCCCCTCTATGTTAAAACATTTAGTCAAAACTTGACTAAATGTAAAAAATGAAGAAAGTACTTTGAAGTATCAACAAAGGTTTGCAAGTACAGGATGAAAGTTGCTGGTATTGTAAATGCAAAATCAAAAAACAAATATTTTCAAAAAGACACACAGAAATGATGTGGTCATCTCATGAATAGGTTGATCAAGTCACAGTCCCTCTAGTCTCTACCGTTCCCCCCCCCTCCCCCACCAAAAAAATCCAAGTCCCCCCAACAACAAAAACCACAAAAACTACAAAAACACCCAACAACAATAACAAGAGAAAACACACAAAAACAAAAAACAAACAACAAACAAAGAAATAAACGACAAACAGCACGAAGAAGAAAAAAATTCCCAACAAAAACACATTTGCGTAACAGATCGTTTGTAATATATGAAAAGGCAGTTCTACTCCTTGTCAGTTAAGGCACATACATTGTTTAAGGCAGGAATAAGCATTGATAAACCGCACACATGCAGATATTCAGCCATACTAGATTCAGCAGTCTCATTCTGCCAGCCTAAATGGTACACCCATGAATATAAGGTCTGCTTTGTTCAGAAGTGCAGTTTGAGGATTTTGAGGTCAGATGATTCTCGAACGATATGCAGAGCGTAAATAAGCTACTGCTGAAACACACACAAAAAATCGACATACATGCAATTGTCTCTAGTGTCCTCAGATGTACAGCGGGACCTGTGATGTGAAGCCCTCTTAGGAGAGGACACCTCCAATGAGAGGAAACCTTCAGTTGTCCTTCTGTCTGTAAAGTTGACTAACATATATACCTGCCGTGAGAGAACACCTGCGATCTGGGGACACTTTTGGTTGGTCTGAAGAGTGTCCTTTCTTGGTAGGTATACGTACGTACCACTGTACTGGCAATAAAGTCGCAATTTCATCTGCTAATCTTCTTAATTAACACCAGTAACTCTCAATAACGACTGGTTCACAGTTTCCTCATGATCCAGTTTTTGTTAAAAAAAAACCACCAAATGCAGTCACTGTGTCTTTCTTTGAAGCATCCTTAGTCTGCTTGAATGAAACCAGAAGGGGAAAAAGTTTCACTGTTTTGTTTTCAACGATGTGTTTCTGTAAATCCACACTCCTATCGTCTGCAGCAGAACATGAATCCTCCGAAAGGGATAACTGCTCTTCACAAACACCCAAATTCAGATATCTCATCATGCTGGTATGCCGCTTCACAATCCTGGGGTTTGAATGTCCCACAAAGCTTGAACTAGAAGCACTGGTAGCTCAGGAGAGGGTGCCTGATATGACGTACATCCTCCAACTTGTAGATAGGACAGCAAGCATGTTTCACTTCGGCACAGGTATTCTTGTGTCAGCTTACCCAGCAGTGTAAATTACTGGCATCTCGAAATGCAATTTTAGCACCTGCACTCTTCTCTTGCAGTCCAGTATGGTCATGACAAACGAGATCCATGATGAATACACTCTCATGCGGCACTACATCCAAATCCAATAACACTAGTACATTTTGCTTGCATGCAGCGCATTATTTGCAACATTATCGAGATTCAAACAATTTCATTTCAACTTATCATAGCAGAACAGAAAGAACTTTCCGTGCTATGATAAGTTGACATGAAAATTATTCCGAAAAATCTCGTATCGAACTATATTGTACAAACATAAAACCACATTTTGTCATAACTTTTCAGACACCAATAGACTTTCCATCTTCTCTAGAAAGGTCCATATTCATCACTTTTTGCGGAAATGAAAGAAAACCCTATTTAAGCATCAGCACATTCTTTTCAAAGCACAATCTTTTCCGATTCTGCTATGGCTGTATGCCAAGGTATTTATTCTCCTCTGTTAGCTGAGTAAGAATAAAACTGAAATCATTCTTTTCACTTGCAGAAATCACAAACATCAACAATCTCTTTTTCAACAAAAACTGTCTGTGCTATGGCCGCACGCCAAGGTATTTATTCTCCTCTGTTAGCTGAGTAAGAATAAAACTCAAATCATTCTTTTCACTTGCAGAAATCACAAACATCAACACTCTCTTTTCAACAAAAACGGTCTCAGCTACGGCCGCATGCCAAGGTATTTGTTCTCCTCTGCGAGCTGAGTCAGCATAGAACTCATATCATTCACGACCATGTTAGAAGTGTTCAGCAGCGGGTTGTACCTGGTAGAGTTTTGCGACGCTGACCGGAGCGGCAGAGATGTCTGAGAACCAAAAGCATTCTCCGATGAAATATTCTCAATCAAGTTCTCTGTCGACAAGGACGCGATATTCTCCATGAAATCTTCAATGGGGGGTGCTGTTGTTTCTTTGCGGTCAGTCGAACTTGTGACTTGGTTACACCCAGGCGACATCTCCATGGGGTAGGTGTACCCTTGCTGGGGGTTGGGGGACGGGTGGGGGGAAGGACGGGGGGACCGTCTCGTCCTGTGACAGATGGGGTGCTGGGAAGACGGGGGGTGAGGGTGCCGGAACATTCCAGTCGGGGTGCTGCTTCCGCTTGGCGGCACTACAAACCCTCGATGACGTGAGAAGTCTGGCGTGGGAGGATTAACAGGAGTTGCAGATCCGTTAACAACAATGTTAGGGTGTGGCATCTGACCACCACCACCACTGCCACCACCACCGTTCCCATTGTACATCTGAGGCGTAAATGCTCCACCATTACCATACTGATAGCCGTTGTGATTGTTCACGTACATGTTGGGCTGAGGAGGTTGGGCAGGGGGAGGCATTGAATTTGGTTGATGCTGATGTTGATGCTGGTGCATCATCTGTTGATTCATCATCTGCTGCCTGACCATCATGTTCCGGTTGACGGCCTTGGCGTTGGGAGGGATCTGGGACTGGCTGATGTGGGGGACTTGAACCTGGTGGGGGCTGGAGCGGTTAGGTCTGTGTCTCTCCATCCCCACCACGCCCCCCACCCCCACCCTCCCCATGTGGGGTTGTGGCATGGGGCCGTACACCTGACCGGGGATCTCTCCGTTCATCATGTCAGGGTACGGACCGCCCATGTTCTGCAGGTTGGGCATTGCACCCAGTTGTTGTTGTTGCCATTGGTTCATAGGTACCGCGTTTTGCATGGCTGGCATCATTCCGCCACCCATACCCTGCATGTTTGTACAGTTCTGACCGTTCATCATGGCCATACCCATATTACCGGTGTTACCCATGTTGCCGACGTTACCCATATTACCGACACCATTCATGTTGCCAGGGCTACCCATGTTGCCAGGGCTACCCATGTTGCCAGCGCTACACATGTTACCACAGCTACACATGTTGGCGCTGTTACACATGTTGCCGATGGCTCGCACGCTACCGGTGCTGCCCATGTTAGCGTTGTTCATCATGTTGGCGACACCACCGGTGTTGCTGTTGGGGCAGTGGCCTCCCTGAGCCATCATCTGCATGTTCCTCATGGGCATGGAGCTCTGCATCTGGTGGTTGTGCTGGAACTGATGGGGATGCGAGTGCGGCTGCGGCTGAGCAGGAGGAGGCATAGCCTGCTGTTGCTGCTGTGGCGAGAAAGCTCCCCCTTGCATCGGCTGGGGCATGGGGCCTTGCACCGGCATCTGACCTTGCATGTGACCTTGGCAGTGACCTTGACCTTGCTGCGGCCACTGCGGGGGCAAGGGGCTGGTAGCCATAGCCGGGTTGCTGTAGGGACTGGTGACGCTGCTCGGAGGCATAGGCGAACTCATGGCACTGTCGAACCCAGTCTGGACTTGCAAATTAGGCGAGAAGTGACCTTGACCTCTGTAAGGGGTCATGGGTTGTGAGATTGGCGGTGAGACTTGCTGCTGGTCATTGATGAAGTTGCTGACGCTGCTGGAGTTGCCGGACATCTGACTGCCACAGCCGGAGTCGACTCCGGTGGAATCCACAAAGGACATCTGGGAGGACTGTCTAAGCGGGTGGTGGTGGTCACTGCCGCTCATGGTACTGTTGTAACGCTCGTTGTAGTATCGCTGTAAGACATGAAGGTAACAATGTGTCATAACGAGTTACAGATAATATACAACTGTAAGACATGAAGGTAACAATGTGTCATAACGAGTTACAGATAATATACAACTCAACCCAAAAGCATACAGAATTTTAGAGATACGAGAGTAAATTGGTGACGTTTACAAATAAGTATACATGTCACACAGAAGTCTCATAGCTTTTGTTTGTCATTTTGATACTGTGAAGGGTTGTTCAACTGTCCAGAATAAAACCCAGACAGAAGGACTGAGGGGCATGCAGACCAACAACTAACCTTCCCTCATTCCCTGCCACCCCCTCCAAACCCACGGTTTAACATGCATATACACGGACAGACACACAGACATGTCCCCAGCACTCTCAAAAACACACAGACACACACAGGCACACACACACACACACACACACACACACACACACACACACACACACACACATATGGACACACACACACAAACGGACACACACATGGACACACACACACACGCACACACACACACACACACACACACACACACACACACAATCCTACCTGCATATCCTCCGACGTAGGCTGACTCTGCGTGTTGTGATACCTCTCGTTCAAAAACCTCTGCATGTCGTCAGGAATAATCATATCCTCGTTATCCTCCAGCATCCGATCGTCCAAGGCGGCCTCGGCATCCAGGTCACCAGGGAAACTGTATCCAGGCGACCCCTGTTCGCTGTTGTTCTCCGGCACCGAGAAATCCGTATTGATGCTTGACCTCGAGGAATGAAGATTCTGCTTGTTCTGCAAGCTTCGCATGTTGGGCGGAACTGGTAAAGGCTTCATCATGTTCAGGCTGTGGAATCGCTGAAGTCGACGAAGTGATTCAAAGTTGGGGTCTTGCGCTCGGCACGGGTCACTGGCCCTTCGGTTTTCTCGCCCAGGGATTTCGTCGGGAAGAGGCGTGCGACTAGGAGTGTTGGTGCGAGTGTTGGTGGTGTTGGTGTTGTTGTTGTCGTCGTTGACGGTGGAGTCATCGTGGTTGTGTTTGGTGTCGTAGTCCTTCTTGGCTGCAAAATACCTGTGGGACGAAAAGCGGCTTTTAGTGTATGCTTCATGACAACAAGACAAGTATTGAACAATATAGTGTATATAGTGCAGGTACTACATGTATGTAAGAGAGAGACTATAATCAACCAGAGGCGTAATGGCACTGGCTAGAGTACAGCACGAAAAGAGTCAAGGCAAAATACAATGACCATGCAAGCAAACGATAGTACTGTAGGATAACCCTGAAGGTCTGAAGACAAGAGACTTTTTTTAAGAGCATATGGAGTACCAGCAGAACAATTTCATTAATACACCTAATAAACAACCACCACCCCCGCTACAATCACCCCTTTCTTACCTCGCAAGCCGCTCGTTGGAATACTTGTTGGACGCATTCTGGAGGTTGGAGTTTTGCTGCTGCTGCTGAACGAGATTTGGATGCGAACCCAGGTTTGCCTTCTGCATCATGGCGGACATGGTTCCCACTTGGCAGTTGCTGCTCTCGCTGGAACGCCGTGAGCAATTGGTGGAGTTCGTCACACTGTTCTGCGGTCTGTTGCCCGTGATGTCATACTCGTACGGTGAGTTGTTGATGCTCAGACGATTGTTGGACACCTGGTGAGAAACACAATTGTTTGTTGATAGAAAAGCCTTTTTTTTAAGCTGGGTGCGTGACGGAGAATGTATAAAACCGAGATGAGAATAAGAGAGTAAGTAGTCGCAGTTGTTGTTGTGGTGTTCTTGTTGTTGTGTGTGTGTTAGTGTGTGTGTGTGTGTGTGTGTGCGTGTGTGTGTGTGTGTGTGTGTGTGTGTGTGTGTAAGTGTGTGTGTGTGTGTGTGTGTGTGTGTGTGTGTGTGTGTGTGTGTGTGTGTGTGTGTGTGTGTGTGAATGTGTGAATGTGTGTGTGTGTGCGTGTGTGTTTTACCACCTATGCAAATGCACTATTTTGTGCTTTTGTGTGGGTTGGTTGGTTGGTCGGTTTTTGGGGTTTAATGTCCCTTCAGCATTTTGTGTGGGTAAATTTACTTATGAAACATATATTACATGTACTTAATAAAATTGGGCGTGGAGACAAAACATGAACAGCTGTATTGGCGTGCTTGTCGCTGAAAGCTTCAAGCATAAAGCTTGACATGTTCTACAAACTCTGAACCAATCAAACCCAAAACTGACCCCCACTATTGTCGCCACACCCTGCTCCACGTTTCAAAAGAGAAATGACAAACAGTATACCTGCGATGCTTCAGAGGATCGTCTGGACGACATCTTGCTTCCCACAGGGGGAAAGGGACTTGTGTCAGACCTCATGCTACTCATGTAGGAGCTCAGCGTGCTGGTTGTGCTGTTGCGTCTGCTGCCTGGTAGCGTCAGATTCGTCTGGTCTCGAGCTGTCAATGATTCAAGGTTCAAGGTCTTATAACAGCTCATCACAGGGAGCCCTCTTGGGGATCAGGAAAATCATTAACATATATATATATATATATAACAATTACAGAAAAAAAGGCATCACAATTATTTGACCATCGATGATGGAGAAAAACTTTTAACTTGAGGTGTTGTTTCTAATCCTTAGGGAGTCTTGTTTGTTTATTGTTGTTTCTTGTCTTTAGAACACAGGGGGTCATGTGAGATCAACTCAACATTGAGCTTATTTTCTCTCCTTTTGAGAGTTTTTTGTTTTGATTAAAAAAATTAACAAAACCTAACAAAAACTACGTACCCCCCCCCCCCCCAAAAAAAAAAAAAAAAAAACCCCCACCTCCATAGACCTAAGCCAAACAAACCGTAACAAACCATATCAAAACCAGCAACGACAGAGTGAAAGACTCACCAACCAACCAACTGAATGACAATGAGTTATAGAAACTGTTTAGAGAAATAGGCCAGCAAACAGACAGATAAACATCCATGAATACACACCCTATTAGGTAACAAAGAAAACTCACCATTGAGATCAGATATACGTTTAGGCAACGGGTTGTGGCCTTTGTTCTGTAAGTTCTTGCCGTTGATGTCAGTGAAGGACGCGTTGTTTGTCCCAGTGCCCCCTGGGTAGCAAAAAAAGAAATCAAGAAATCAAGAAAAAAAAAACCCATAAAAAACGCTTAACAAGTGGATTTACATTGACGTCAGTGAATGAGGCTTTGCTTGTCTCTGTTCCCCCGGGGCTGGACAATCTAGGGCTCCAAGAACACTTGAACAATTCTGATAAAAGTTACAACTAAACCTGACAGACTATCTGGATAACTGCAAATCCTATATAACTACAGCAACAGAAGCCACTGCACAAGGGGCGTACTGCGTCTAGTAAAATGATTTACAATGGAACTCTCCCCCCCCCCCCCCATTTTTAGTCCCCGGTTTCAAGACTCCTCTCCTTTTCTCAGATTTTCTGTTCATAACCTCTGTCAAATACCACCAATTTAAGACTCGTTGCATTGTAAGACCTGCTTTTCTCAGATTTTCTGTTCATAACTGTACAAGGGGCGTACTGCGTCCAGTAAAATGATTTACAATGGAACACCCCCCCCCCCCCATTTTTAGTCCCCGGTTTCAAGACTCCTCTCCTTTTCAGACCCTGTTTTCACAGATTTTCTGTTCATAACCTCTGTCAAATACCACCAATTTAAGACTCGCTGCATTGTAAGCTGACCTGCTTTTCTCAGATTTTCTGTTCATAACCTCTGTCAAATACCACCAATTTAAGACTCGCTGCATTGTAAGACCTGCTTTTCTCAGATTTTCTGTTCATAACCTCTGTCAAATTACCTACCACCAATTTAAGACTCGCTGCATTGTAAGACCTGCTTTTCTCAGATTTTCTGTTCATAACCTCTGTCAAATTACCACCAATTTAAGACTCCCTGCATTGTAAGACCTGCTTTTCTCAGATTTATATAGGTCTTAACAGTAAACAGTAATTCAAAAGCAAGAAAAGTAAGTAAGAAGCAAAATGTGCCCTGAACAGACCTGGGCTGTGCATGGGAGGTATCTGTGGCAGGATGGAGGGGGAGGTAGCCTTGGTGTTGAGTCGGCCCTTCATTCTGTTCTGTAACACCTGGCTGGTGCTCACCTGCTGGCGTCTCGTCAGCAACCCGCTGGATCCACCCGCCACCTGAAAACAGTCATTTTGTGTGTGTCATTAAGACTTGCCTTTTCTCCATTGGTGCATCGTTTTTCCTGAAGCACACTTGACTAAGCAAGTGGAGATCTTTGTGAGTAATAAAACTCAGATCTGGGAACCCCTGTTTTGCACTTGCAGTATTCTCATGCAAACTTTGTATTTTCAGAAAAATGAGCGTACTCCACACAGCATTTGAACATCCATGATTCAAACATGTTTAACACACGTCCGTCGCACCGTTAATTAAGTTTAACAATACGTCTAAAACAAATGCTTCTTTCAATGTTTACTGACAAAAACTGTAATCATGTGTCAAAATCCTGGATCGGCTTCGGGGTGAGCTTGTGAAGAAAAGTAGTTTAAGAATATTTTTCATCGTATTTTTACACTGACCGTACTACTCGAATTCTAGACAATCATGAGTACAAAATGGGCGGGGATGTAGCTCAGTCGGTAGCGCGCTGGATTTGTATCCAGTTGGCCGCTGTCAGCGTGAGTTCGTCCCCACGTTCGGTGAGAGATTTATTTCTCAGAGTCAACTTTGTGTGCAGACTCTCCTCGGTGTCCGAACACCCCCGTGTGTACACGCAAGCACAAGACCAAGTGCGCACGAAAAAGATCCTGTAATACATGTCAGAGTTCGGTGGGTTATAGAAACACGAAAATACCCAGCATGCTTCCTCCGAAAACGGCGTATGGCTGCCTAAATGGCGGGGTAAACAAGAAGAGCAAACGCTCGATCGAGTCACTTTCGCAGTTCTGAATATTATATGAGGCATCAGATGGACAGGAAGAAATTGCTATTCACAACACAATGAGTCACGTTCACATAAAATTTGAGCCCGGTCACTTTTATAGTTTCCGAGAAAAGCCCAACGTTAAGTTGTGTGTTGCCGAACAGAAAAGGCTAGTTATCTCCCTTGTTTTTCTGATAACGTTCGTAAAAGGCTACAGATGTAAATACTTTGATGTAAAGAATAATCCTACAAAGTTTCAATCACATCCGATGAACTTTGTCAAAGATATAAAATGTCTAATTTTTCCTTTGACGCTGACCTGTGACCTTGAAAAAGGTCAAAGGTCAACGAAACCATCGTTAAAGTGTAGAGGTCATTGGAGGTCACGACTAAACAAAATATGAGCCCGATCGCTTTGATAGTTTCCGAGAAAAGATATAAAATGTCTAATTTTTCCTTTGACGCTGACCTGTGACCTTGAAAAAGGTCAAAGGTCAACGAAACCATCGTTAAAGTGTAGAGGTCATTGGAGGTCACGACTAAACAAAATATGAGCCCGATCGCTTTGATAGTTTTCGAGAAAAGTCCAACGTTAAGGTGGTGTCTACGGACGGCCGGACGGCCGGCCGGACGGCCGGCCGGACGGCCGGCCGGACAGACTAACACTGACCGATTACATAGAGTCACTTTTTCTCAAGTGACTCAAAAAAACGGTCATACACGTAAAATTCCACTCGTGCAAAAAACACGAGTGTACGTGGGAGTTTCAGCCCACGAACGCAGAAGAAGAAGAAGAAGAAGATGAGTACAAAATACGACGAAATCGTATGGGTTCCCAGGTTTGAAAACTAATGACTCGTGATTTTGGCTGACCTCATCCGGCTCTGGAAGGTCCACCTCCTCCTCCACAGAGTTGGACAGGGCGGGGGGAGTGGACACCATCTGGTCATCAACGATGTCCGCCTGAAGGCCACAGGTCACGTTGACCTCGGGACTGCTCTGGGGAGACGGCTGAGACTGGCCTCCAGACCCCACGGTATCCTGAACAAAATCCACAGGACATTAAGTATTTTATTCATAATGAAGGATACTGCATTTCAGTGAGAAGACAGGCTGGAGGACAATGACAAATGAACAAGAGATCTTTATACCTCTGGCGTAAATGGGAAGATGTTGTTCTTAAAACTTTCATGCAACAACAACAACAACAACAACAACAACAACAACAACAACAACAACAACAACAACGAAAAAAGAAAGAAAAAAAAAGGAGAAAAAAGTTCCATGGTTGAGAAGCTATGAACTATTTAATAAGAACAGCTGATACAATTGGACAGATGGACACACACACCAAACAGATAATCTTTTGATAGCAAAGGACCTACTGGCCTGCCGAAAGATATTTCCTTTCCTCACTTTTCCTTAAACTTAAGAAAAGTTAAACCTTGAAAGAGAGAACACCAGAAATAATAGTAATAATCAATTTTAGGAGCTATCAGTCGGTCCACAGTGTTTGTGTTCCTGAAAGTTAATACAGTACCTGAGATCGTCTTCGCTCTGTGATGGCACCACCCTGCACAGATGTCACACTCAGATAATCATCAGCCTTCCTGCTTCCGTCATCATCTTTGCCATCATGGTCCTGAAAGAAGAATACAGAAAAGTCTGTTTAGATGATGTTTTAGCTCATTCAGGACACATTTGTGTGTACATGTTCAGTGCAAAAGAAAAGTAAATCAGAAAAAAAGAAGAAGGAAACGTACGTATTGTAATAATAATAATAAATGAGCATTTATATAGTGCAACATCATAACTTTACAATTATGCTCTTTGCGCTTGACACATTTAAAATTAAAAACACAGTTCTACAAGCATTTACATCTACATTCATAGTCAACAACGCTTATAATTAAAAGCATACACCATCAAACATACATTACAACAACAACAACAACAACAAAAAATTCTTCCACTAACTAAGTAATAAAAACATGAATAAAATAGGTAGTGAAAACAAGAAAATACCAGCTGAATACCCTTAATCAGACAGAACATGTTATCAACAATACTGAAAAAACAGCCCTAGATGTTTATATACATTGTCACATTATCACTAAAACAACAAACAACATACATGTGGCAAGTTCTACTATCAAATAAGCTTGTAAATAAAATAAAAAGAATCAGATGAGTTATTCCTGACACATGCATAAAACCAGAAATTAATATGTAAAGCGCTTAGAGAATGTCAAGTGCTATATAAATCTCCCATATAAATAAATAAATAAAAACTAAATTAAACCAGCACCAAAAAACCCTCATCAGAGCATTTATTCTAGGGCGCTCCAGATCACTAACAGCTCTTCTCAAGCTCCAATAAGCACAGGTATTTCATCTTTTTTTCCTCTAAATAAGCTTAGATGGTGGTAAATCTCACCCAACTGGCAACTGGGAGCCAAAGGAAAGTTACAGACATAGAGAAAGATAAGACAGGAAAAAATAACAAAACATGAAGAAGTTGAATTAAGCCATCGTCTACCTAGCTCATTTCATTTTATTCTCATTTTAAAATATTTCCAGACACTAGAAGCATTCTTTTACGAAGACTGTATTGAATCTACATCTGCAGATTCCTGTTTACTCAGAATGAAGAAACAAAAACTTGACTTAATGTAAAAAGAGTTACTAAAAATGAGGCTGAGCTTTAATCATTAAGTACACTTTTATCAAGTTTGAAAACAAATACAACGAAAAAATCAATCAAAGAAACAGCGTCTTACCTGGTCGGGATCTTCTTTCTTGCATCCGTCTCCTTTGTGTTTCTTGTTGGCGTAGAACTCTGGTCCATGCACCGTCTTGACATGTTTGCGTAAAGAGCTGGGGTCTGTGTAACGCTTCGTGCAACCAGATGCTTTGCAGGCATATGGTTTCTGTAACATGCATACATGAATGAAGACAGAACTAAGAAAGGAAAGAGAGAGAAAGGGAAAGCAATAAAAGAGAGTGAGAGAGAGAGAAGAGAAAATCAAAAAGAAAGAACAGAAGAGACAAAGATTAAGAAAGAAAGAAAGAAACAAACAAAGATGACGTAAAATCAACATCAGAATGTGGAGGCAAAATATCACTTACAGAGTCAACATATTTTCTAAATTGACAGCAACAGATAAAAATCAAGATCAAGCAGGACATAATGAAACAAAAACATTTCAGTGAGTGTCAAAAGATTGCCCCCCTCCCCCCCCCCCCCCAAAAAAAAAAAAAAAAAAAAAAAAAAGACCCTGTTTTGTTAGATTTTCAGCTTAGAATATCTTTAAAATTTGCCTTCACTTTAAGACTCCCTCTCTTTTAAGACCCGGTTTTCTTAGATTTAAAGGGGTCTTAAAAGGAAGTTGACGCTGGGGGAGCTGCTTATCTACAATTGCAGTAAAACGTACACAAATCAAAATCAAGACACAATGAACTTACAGCATTTGAGTGTGTGCGGTTCTGATGCTTGGCTCTGTCAGAGGCATTGCTGAAAGCCTTTGTGCATCCAGGGAACTCACACAGATATGGCTTTTCTCCTGTGTGTGACCTCAGATGTGTCTTCAGGTTTTCCAACCGCGAGTACGCCTTGTTGCAGCCTTCAAACTGAAAAAAGGATACATTTACATGAGACAGTTATACTGCTCTTAATAATTCTCTCATCAGCAAATGGAAACATGGCATGTTCATTTTAGAGTTTGTATAAGAGAGAAGGACAGAAAGAGAGAGATGATAATTATATATAAGCTGGTTTGAAGTGTTCCGGGCCAGGACAGATACGGGTCACCTTCATGTACAGACTCAGAGACTGTATCCATGTCCCAACCCCATATCACCACTGTGGCACGTAAAATACCTCAGTCATTCTACCGGGTGGCTCATTACACCTAAAAACGCAGACACCTGGGTAGCGCGACTCTGTTGCTGCTAGCTTTCAACTAGGAGGAATTAAGTGACCCATATTTTCCAGTGATGGGACAATAACAGTAATGAACGTACATATCAGAAACACTTTACAACACTCTAATGAGGCCAATTTCACATTGTATATCATTTATACTTTCTGTGCATCTATACGGCTTTTCTCCAGTGTGTCGCCGCATATGTGAACGACTAACATGTGCTGTGCTTTGAATGGCCCTTCTTCAGAATCCACACGCGAGACCATATTTACAGTGTATGCCCTTGATACTCACTATGCATGTATGCGGCATTTCTCCAGCATGTCTTAGCATACAAACAAACCAACATGTACGATCTACTTTGAACAGCTGTTCCTCTCTGCCTCTCATAATTCACTTGTGAGAGCATTTTTACAGTGTTTAGTGATGTTACTTACGGTACATCGATGCGGCTTTTCTCCAGTGTGTCGCCGCATGTGAACGACCAACATGTACTGTGCTTTGAAGGGCTTCTCCTCTCTGCTGCACTCCTTCCAGCGACAGACGAACGCCTTCTTGTTGGCCTGGATGTGGTCTTGATTTATGTGCTGTGAACAATTGAGATCATCATTAATCAAAGTCAAACCTGACTGTAACCACCACTCAAGGAACCAACCCAAAGTGGTCGTAATAGATAGGTGATCGCAATTAATGGAAAGGTGAATTATATAGAACAGAAGCTCTTCTGGGATCCTTGGGTGTGGTCATTGTGAGCAGGTGGTCGCTTACGAGAGGTGGTTGCAAGGGCAGGTTCAACTGTACTCTGAAAGTATTCACACACTTAGTGCGTTTACAGTGAAACCTGACTATACTGTGCTTGGCTATAGAGGCATTTGTCTTACTCAGACATGGGAACTGGGATGAATGAAAAAGTCTGAAAGTGCTCTGACTCACACATCATGTAGAAATTGTGGGCATGACCCATGCAATTAATTGCTCTGAAATTGTATCCCTGCGGCTCACAGAAAAAGTCTGATTTCAGCCAAAAGTCTGAAGATTCTCATGTGTGCTTACAAAGAAGAAAATTGACATTTCCTTTACTGTGAACAAATGTTCATTTCACAGATTTATTTGCCACTCTTGGACTGTTTATTGTGACCTGCCTGGCTGCAGAGTAATTAGCATTCTGCCCCACAATGGTCATATTATGTAAATTTCATAGTACCTGTACATTTTCTAGGTTACAATCTGAGAGGAATGGAAGAAGGTCCTAGCTCTGTCTAAGTAGTGATTTTCCCCCCTTTATTCCATGTTCGGGCAAGAGGGCTAGCCAAGAGTGAAAATGAAGTATTTTCAGTTCTAATTGGACAAGATGTAATACGAATCTGAACCCAGTTTAGAAGAAGATATCAAAATTAAGCACATCTACATTTAACCAAAAAGTTTTAACCAAGATTTTCAAAAAGTTTTAACCAAGATTTTAAATAAGATTCTGGACCTAGTTTTGAAGAAGAGATCAACGTTTAGCAAAGTTACATTTAACAAAAAAGTATCAATTTTACCTTGACTAGTTCGTCCTGAGTTTCATATTCACGAGCACAGCCCACCCAGTGGCAGTTGGTTTCAATGAAGTCGGCTTCACCTTCCTGGGGTATATGTCCTGCACCATACCCTTCCCCCATTTCATCATCATCCTCCTGTTCTGCGTCTGCAACATCAGAAACATTTGCTAATTCAAAAGTCTTTCAATACAGTTAAGCACATACTCATAAGTCCTTGAGTCAAAATAAAGTGACACGCCCTA
>NC_090258.1:11824286-11834286 GCF_037325665.1 Littorina saxatilis
GGGGGGGGGAGATGAGAGGTAGGGAAGGTTTAGGGATTGAGGGAGGGAGAGCGGGAGAGATGAGACAAGGGGGAGGAGAGAGAGAGACAGAGACATAGAGGGGGAGAGAGAGAGAGATGGAGAGAGAGGGGGGATGGAGAGAGGGGGGAAGATGAGAGATAGGGAAGGTTTAGGGATTGAGGGAGGGAGAGCGGGAGAGATGAGACAAGGGGGAGGAGAGAGAGAGACAGAGACATAGAGGGGGAGAGAGAGAGAGATGGAGAGAGAGGGGGGATGGTGAGAGGGGGGGGGGATGAGAGATAGGGAAGGTTTAGGGATTGAGGGAGGGAGAGCGGGAGAGATGAGACAAGGGGGAGGAGAGAGAGAGACAGAGACATAGAGGGGGAGAGAGAGAGAGATGGAGAGAGAGGGGGATGGAGAGAGAGGGGGGGGGAAGATGAGAGATAGGGAAGGTTTAGGGATTGAGGGAGGGAGAGCGGGAGAGATGAGACAAGGGGGAGGAGAGAGACAGACAGAGACATAGAGGGAGAGAGAGAGAGAGATGGAGAGAGAGGGGGGATGGAGAGAGAGGGGGGGGAAGATGAGAGATAGGGAAGGTTTAGGGATTGAGGGAGGGAGAGCGGGAGAGATGAGACAAGGGGGAGGAGAGAGAGAGACAGAGACATAGAGGGGGAGAGAGAGAGAGATGGAGAGAGAGGGGGGATGGAGAGAGAGGGGGGGAAGATGAGAGATAGGGAAGGTTTAGGGATTGAGGGAGGGAGAGCGGGAGAGATGAGACAAGGGGGAGGAGAGAGAGAGACAGAGACATAGAGGGAGAGAGAGAGAGAGAGAGATGGAGAGAGAGGGGGGATGGTGAGAGGGGGGAGGGAAGATGAGAGATAGGGAAGGTTTAGGGATTGAGGGAGGGAGAGCGGGAGAGATGAGACAAGGGGGAGGAGAGAGAGAGAGACAGAGACATAGAGGGAGAAAGAGAGAGAGATGGAGAGAGAGGGGGGATGGTGAGAGGGGGGGGGGGGAGATGAGAGATAGGGAAGGTTTAGGGATTGAGGGAGGGAGAGCGGGAGAGATGAGACAAGGGGGAGGAGAGAGAGAGACAGAGACATAGAGGGAGAAAGAGAGAGAGATGGAGAGAGAGGGGGGATGGAGAGAGGGGGGGGAGATGTCTCATATGAGAGATAGGGATCGTTTAGGGATTGAGGGAGGAGAGAAAGAGGGCGGGCGAGAGAGAAAGAGGGCGGGCGAGAGAGAGAGAGAAAGAGGGGGAGAGAGAGGGGGAGAGAGAGGGGGAGAGAGGGAGAATGAGAGAAAGCAGAAAATTACAAGGAGGGCGAAGAACAGAATTTTAAGAGAGAAGAGGGAGAAGAGTATCAGAAAGGGAAGATGGACAAACAATTAGTTAAAAATAAACAGGAGGAACAGAAGGACAAAGGAAAGGAAGAGAGTACAGAAAGAAAGACGACAAATTGGAAGAGGAGGTGTTGCAGGAAATCAATCTTGCAACAAACAATAAATCTAACTAACAATCTGAATCAGAAATATAAACATGAAGGACCAATCATCCAATCGTCTGCTCACCTGCAGATAAATGTCCGTAAGAGCCACTTGCCGCACTGGAACTCCGAGAATTGTGTTGTCCTAAAAAGGACGTAAGTTGTAGGGAGCCCTCTGAACTTCTCGTGAGACTCTGAATGTCAAGGTAATCTGAGATCGGTGAGTGAGAGAGGGCTCGCTTTCGACTCCTCCCTCCTCCAATGATGCTTGGACGAGGGCTTGTAAGTCGGGATCCTGCAAATGAGAGGAAAGACGCCAATGAGTGATTATGACTTTCAAATCACTTCTCCTGTAATCCAAAAACAAATCGACTGCCAACGTTCCAAAATTCAGAATAAAAAAGCAAGAAAGATATGTTCTAGGAACGTTTAATTATTGACAAAACAAAACAAAACAAAACGTTCATTTCTCCAGTGTTGTAGGAAGAACCAACAGTTCCAATATGTTGGCTGGGCATTCTCTACTCTGGTTCGTTTGAATACAAGAGAATTTTCTGAATATGGCTAAAGTCGGAATCAACTGAAATGAGACATGGCTGTGTGTACCATGTATGTAACCCTTGCTGTATATGTGAGTCATTAATATAAAGTTGACCAGGAAATCACAAGCAAGGAATGGCTCTATTCTGCTATACTGCTTTTGTCAAAAGTCACTGTGGAGAGGTTTCCCTTTGTGCATTTTTGTTTTCAACCTAAACTTCGACTCAGCCGATGTTTAACTTGTTCACATAAAACATTGGTAGCAAAACCAATATCTTTCTGCATGGCGTATCTTATTTTGACACGGCATGCCATTGCCCTTCAATACAAAATACACTATTTCTGCAAAGAGTTGCAGACCAAAGTTTTTGCTTTAAACAAAGTTTTATTCAATTTGAACATGGTACAGTAATAAAACGAGAAATAATAGTGACACGAACTCAAGCGAATGCTTATATTACGTGCCTTAAAGTTTTTCCGGAAAACAAAAATCTAACCTACACCAAAAAATACCAAGAAAACATTCTGTACTTACCTTCCAAGGACCCAGGTAAAGTAATACTGCCACTGCCGGGAGTAGGGGGCATGTCAGATCCGGAGGCATAGCCGCGCATCTCTGATCCAGAGAGATAGCCACGGAGATCGGATCCTGAGAGATAGCCACTGGCTGTTCCCCCTCGATGATGACCGCTGAGAGCATGGGCAAGTTCTCCTGCTAGAGATCCTGGACCTAAAGGTAAACCTGAAAGGGGAGGTTGTTTTAGCCGGAAGGACACCCTGGATGGGTGTGTCTGACTGACTGTTCGAGTTAAGCATCATAATTATTAGGACCAACTGGCCGATATTGGGACGTGTACAGGTAATTCTCTGAGGAAAAGGGCACGTCCTTGAGCACGATACAATGTTGTAGGCAGCACAGTGACCTATTTTCACAGTCTACTGGTAAATCTTTGTACATGCATGTAGCTCCAGCTTTGAATGAATAGGTCTGTACTGCAGTCCAAGATGAATTGGCCACTGTCAATCAGCTGAACTGCCTCCTTGGTAGTTAACTTTGCTTGGTTTCATTGTTATGACAATTGGAAGAGCTAATAAGAACATGAACCTTTACCAAGAAATAACTTTAAAATGGATCTACTTCGGCAGTTTTAATGTTTGTTGGAAGATCAAGGTCGATCTCTTGCACTGGAAACAAGTACCCCATATGTCGACCCTTGTATGTAATAAACCTTGCATAGAAAGAAACACAGACACAGAACCCACTCTCTCTCTTTCCCTCCCCCCTATTTCTTTTTCCCCATCTCTATCTCTCTCTCACTCTCTCCCCTCTCTCTCCCTCTCTCTGTTTCTCCCCCTCTCTCTGTTCCCCTCACCACTCTCACTATCTCTCTCTCTCTCTCTCCCCTCCACCTCTTGCTTCAAGAAACGTACAACTTACCAGAGAGACTAGCAGGGCTGAATCTCCGCCCAGGGCCATGTCCGTGGTAGTAGGCCTGCTGTAGCTGCTCCCATTGGATGCGAGAGGCCAGCTGAGTGACGGGTTCCCCCGGCATACCGGGACTGCGCATGCTCAACATACTGATGTCGGATGGGACTGGACTTGGCGTAAGTCCACTGTATTGAAGAAATAAGACAGATGGCATTAACCAAGTCCACTGTATTTGAAACAATCAATTAAGATTGAAGGAAATGGGTTAGAGAGAGGGAAGAGGGAGTGGATAAGAAAGCACATCAATTTGTACGTATTGCAGTTATACGTTATTGTCTTCCCGACAATATTCCAATCAAACAGACATAAATCACAGAGCAAACACACAGACTCCCCCCAACACAAAAAAACAAAAAAAAACAAAACACCCAAAGCAGACACAGGACCACACATACAATTATTACACCAATAGCCCAATGTCTTTATTTTCTCTTTCAAAAATGAAAATCTTCAGAGACTCTCCTGAATTTCCCAGGAATGGGATAACGCAATAAAAAACAAAAGAGTAAAGAAAGGGACAAACAGACTAGAGAATGAAGCAAAACCCACCACCAGATACCTCCAAAAACAAATGGACTGCCACCGTTCCAAAATTCAGAATAAAACAAACAAGAAAGGTAAGTTGTTGGAACGTTAAATTATTGACAAAACAAAACGGTACGTTCACAAATATATGGACCCAGCGGTCTTTTAAGTGCACAGAGAAACACTAATTACATGATTAATCATTGCCTCATTCGCTTGTGTCTTCCCTGCAAGCGGCTGAACATTTTTTTCACGATACATTTTATGTAATTAGTGTTTGTCTAAGACCGCTGGGTCGATATATTTGTGAACGTAACCTCCGTCCTCCAATCTGACCATCATTAGAGAAACCATACTCACGCTGGTAGGGGTTGAGTGAAGGCGGGGGGAGGCCAGTGGTACCTCCCCTCCAGAGTGCTGGAGTTGAGGGGAAGGGGCTGGTTTATGTAAGTCGGGTATGGGTGTGCATACGGGTATCCCAGACCTAAAAACGCAAATACATCGTATAATTCTTGCAGGCTGTGGTGTTATGTGCACACATCTTGTCAAAAGATGGAGAGAAAGAAGCATAAAATAATGATTAAATTTAAGAAGACAATGATAAAAGTACAAGACATATTCACACAATACTATATTTTTTCTTCTTCTTTGGTGTACGTGGGCTGCGACTCCCTCGTTCACGCGTAGACAGGAGCAGACTTTTACATGTATAGCCGTTTTTTAAAGTCCTTTTTTTTTTAAAAAATATAGTTACATCAAAGACCAACCCAAACATTTAAGGGTACCTGACTACTCACTAACAACCAATCTACCCCCAAAACAAAGAATAAGCAAACCAAAAAAAAAAAAAACCACGTAATGTTAGGTAAAATAACGTCATTTAGTCTTGTGAGGTTACCCTCATGGAAATTCGGGTTGAATAGTTGGTTGTTGGTTTTCATGGGTTGTTGGTTTTTCATGGGTTGTTGGTTTTCATGGGTTGTTGGTTTTTCATGGGTTGTTGGTTTTTCATGGGTTGTTGGTTTTTCATGGGTTGTTGGTTTTTCATGGGTTGTTGGTTTTCATGGGTTGTTGTTTTTCATGGGTTGTTGGTTTTTCATGGGTTGTTGGTTTTCATGGGTTGTTGGTTTTTCATGGGTTGTTGGTTTTTCATGGGTTGTTGGTTTTCATGGGTTGTTGGTTTTCATGGGTTGTTGGTTTTCATGGGTTGTTGGTTTTTCATGGGTTGTTGGTTTTCATGGGTTTTTTCATGGGTTGTTGGTTTTTCATGGGTTGTTGGTTTTTCATGGGTTGTTGGTTTTCATGGGTTGTTGGTTTTTCATGGGTTGTTGGTTTTTCATGGGTTGTTGGTTTTCATGGGTTGTTGGTTTTCATGGGTTGTTGGTTTTCATGGGTTGTTGGTTTTTCATGGGTTGTTGGTTTTCATGGGTTGTTGGTTTTCATGGGTTGTTGGTTTTTCATGGGTTGTTGGTTTTTCATGTCCCTTTGGCCAATTTGGCTAATCAGAACCGATTCCATTTTGTTTCTTTCCTCAGTGTACAGTACATGGTGGTCTCCGTGTTTGAAACTATTTACATTCAGTTCAACGAAGGGAAGGTACTGAACATTTCTTCCTTTCACACTTCTTACTTCAAATTGTTCACAAATCTTGATCTCCTTTAAAAAGTAACACATCTTGATCTCCTTTAAAAATAACACATCTTGATCTCCTTAAAAAGTAACAAATCTTGTCCGGCGAAACGTCCCACAGAAAATTCACGATACTAATTCTCCCTGGGAAAAGTGAGCTGCCCCAAACAACCAACCAACCAACCAACCAAACAAACTGGCACACAATAAAAAAAAATAACATAAACATAAAAAAAGTATTAACCAACCAACCAACCAAACTCGTACACAATAAAAACAACAACAACGTATACACAAAAACACATTACACTCACCATAAGGCGACTCCAGGAGGCCATTGCGAGGGTCCAGAAAGGGATTCAACAGAAAGTTGGGCACGTGAGGGTAGTGCGGGTGCTCCCCCCCTGCGGCACCAGGCGGCGCTGGAAGCGGTGTCGGACCCACACCCCTGTCCACAGTCTCCACAGTAGGGTGGGACCCCTCGAAGACCTTCCCGGGACCCCCCGGACGCAAGAGACGAGAGCCCGCTGACCGCCCGCTGTCCGAAGCACTGGACTCTTCATCCACTCGCGTGATGTGGCTACTGGGGGGTCGACTGACTGAGTGCCCGCGACGGAGCTTCTGGGCTGCGTCTGTAACAACAGAACATAGGGAACATTAGCTGGCTGTCGATTTTGCAGAAAGTTTGGTAATTAAGATGAAAGATCTGATAACCAAAGAGACGTAATCGCTCTAAATGCATACGACATGTGTAATGGAGTAAGCGAGAGTTGTACGGAACCAATCTCCTGGCACCTGAGAGAATAACAAGCATTGAAATTTCAAATGAACAAGAAGCAAGAAAGAGAGGGGTATATAGTCTACATTTCATGTCCGGATTTTCATACACGAAAAAAAAAAAAAGCCAGAAAAAAGAATTGACTCTTTGACACAAAAAACACAGACACAGATTAACACACAGACACAGACAGGCAGAACGACAGACCGACAAACAAACATCAAAAGGGAATTTAACTACGAGTTGCGTGAGAGAATTCTCGTTAGATGATCAGAAGCACTTTGAAGCGTAGAAGAGGAGCAGGGAAATAAAACACATAAAGCAACTCAGACGTAACTGGAAAATGACAACGGCAACAACAACAACAAGAAATTCTTCCGAGGTAGGAAAAACACCCCCGTCCTTACCATTCTCACTGCCACCAACTGAGAAGGTTATTTCCCTTTGACCATTAATATGTCCCTCTATAAGTCCTTGTAGAATATTAATCCACCAATAACTCCCTAACCGTGTGTTTGACTGGTCCCAATTTTTGTAAGGACCGTCTCAGGAATGTATAGAACCTGTTCACCAAGTTTGGTGACGATTGGTCCGTTCATTCTTGATATCTATATGCGAACACAAACACACAAACAAACAAACACATCGACCGAATCCTATACACACCCCTATACCGGGGGTGTAATAACGACACAGGATATGATGATATGAACTGAAAAACACACGTTTTTTCTTGCCCACAAACACTGCTACCTCAGATATACATAAACACAACCGTTAAAACAAAACTAAACACTGACACAAAAACAACAACACGACAACACCAAACAACCAACCAACCAACCAACCAAACAACCAAACAAACATCCAAATATTTTCTCTCACTAATTAACGAACATTTGGCAAGATTGGTCCAGAAACTCATCAAACACAGAAGTGCGTACTGTATACACAATCAAACCCCTGAATGCAGAAGGCAGATTCTCTCAAGAGTCCAGCAAACACAATGATCAGAAGCACCTTGCGAGTTAACACTGGGAGCCGACCGAGATGGACACGTAAGTATATTTAGGGGGAAAGCCATGGTCAGTACGATGGGGGATTATTGAATGTGCTGCCACTGTGGAGGAGAAGGGGCAGGAGGAGGAGGAGGAGGAGGAGGAGGAGGAGGAGGAGGAGGAGGAGGACGAGGAGGACGAGGAGGAGGAGAGTGGTAGGTATGGATACCAAACAAACAAACAAACAAAATCAAACAAGCAAACATAAAATCAAACAAAGAATATGGTGTGGACAAGACAAGGATCGTGAGATTGAAAAGGGTATTTGTCTAATAAATAAAAAGTGCGGCATGTGTGCTTTTTCTCTGCTTGTGAAAAAAACTGTCCGGAAAAAGTCTTCAGCGAGTATCCGCATTACAAAAACGAAATAAACGTAGACATACATACATACAGACAAACAGACAGACAGACAGACAGACAGACAGACAGACATACACAAGCAGACAAATGCCCAGACAAACAGACAGACAGACAGACAGACAGACAGACAGACAGACAGACAGACATACACAAGCAGACAAATGCCCAGACAAACAGACAGACAGACAGACAGACAGACAAACTTCTTCTTCTTCTTCTGCGTTCGTGGGCTGAAACTCCCCCGTACACTCGTGTTTTTTGCACGAGTGGAATTTTACGTGTATGACCGTTTTTTTACCCCGCCATTTAGGCAGCCATACGCCGTTTTCGGAGGAAGCATGCTGGGTATTTTCGTGTTTCTATAATCCACCGAACTCTGACATGGATTACAGGATCTTTTTCGTGCGCACTTGGTCTTGTGCTTGCGTGTACACACGGGGGTGTTCGGACACCGAGGAGAGTCTGCACACAAAGTTGACTCTGAGAAATAAATCTCTCGCCGAACGTGGGGACGAACTCACGCTGACAGCGGCCAACTGGATACAAATCCAGCGCGCTACCGACTGAGCTACATCCCCGCCCAGACAGACAAACAAACAGACACACTTAACACAAAAACAACAACGTTTTTCTAGACAAGATTCCTCTACAGTTGTCCTAGTCACCAAGCAGAGAAAGCCTAAGCACCCTGAGGGGAAAGAGAAGCGGGTGGAATCCACCCGGATTAGTCAGCCATTCTCACACCCATTAACCCCGATACCCGCTGAGACACTCTCCGGGTCATTTCCGAAACACTCCCCATCCCTTCCATCAAGGTGCTTTACCTGGTAGACATTAACTACAAAGTACAGTCTGAAACGCGAACTATCCAAAAACGAACCGCCTTTGATAATTATATACCAATACAAAAAGAACTTTGTACCTGCAATGAAATGTACATTGTACGCTGTGAAAATCCTTTTTTCGTGAGGTTTAATCATTGGCACGCGGGGACTGTTCGTCTTCATTACATTTGTGTGTATTTCTTTGGGGGGGGGGGGGGGGGGGGGTCGGGTATGTGGAGGATCAGGGTGAAAGGTTGTACTGGTGGGGAAGCGAAGTGTACCCCATAGTATGCAAAACACACACACACACACACACACACACACACACACGCACGCACGTACACACACACATACACCCACACACACACACACGCACGCACGTACACACACACATACACCCACACTTACATGCACGCTCATCTCACTCTCTTTGTAAGTTCTTGTGTATGTGTGTGTGTCACTGTGTGTGTGTGTATGTATATATATGTGTGTGTTAGTGTGCGCGCGCGCGCGCGCACGTGTGTGTGTGTGTGTGTGTGTGTGTGTGTGTGTGTGCGTGCGTAATGCTTGCGTGGCGTGTGTATGTATGTTTGTGCGTTCAGACGCGTGTTTGTGTGTGTAGGTGTGCGTGCATGTGTGATTTGTAACAAAGAACAGAATTTGTTGCATGGACTAAACGAACATGTCAATGTGAAAGAACAAAACCGACAAATAATTAAACTATCAAACAAACAAGGTAAAGTATTTCTCAGCCAAAAAACAATATCATATTTTTGTGTGTGCATTTAATCAGGATGCCAGCAATAGCGCCCTAGGATTTTCACACCCCACACCAAAGACTCCAACACCACTACGTGAGAGGTAGCTTGGCCAGACAGTGATTTTCTCCTCACAACACGTTTTTTTTACCTGAACAGGTGAGCGCGCGTCTAACTAACTGTGTAGAGATGTGATGAATTAAGGGTGGATGCCTGGCGCTGGCACGGTACAGAAAGGGGTGGATGAAACAGGGTGGGGGTGGATTAGGTTTTCTTTGTTCGTGGGATCTTGACGTTGATGATAGGATGATGTCATTCTTCTCGCTGTCTCCGTCTCTCTCTATTTTCTCTCTTTCATTCTCTCCCCCCTCCCCCCTCTCTCCCCTCGCCCTCTCTCGCCCTCCCTCCCACCTTTTCTCTGTCTCAGTCTCTGTCTGTCTGTCTTTCTGTCTCTCTCACTCTCTCTTCCTCTCTCTCTTTCCCACTAAAGTTGCTGACACAGAAGAGGACAGCTTTTTAAGTGAATCGTGGGGGCGGATTATGATATTA
>NC_090258.1:11836138-11861138 GCF_037325665.1 Littorina saxatilis
AGAGAGGTGAAGTGTGTGTGAATCTGTATGCTTGTGTGTGTGCTATCCGTCCGCCGCTGCCGTATACTACACCCCTTTCCTGCGGAGCGGAGGTGTGTTTTGAGATTTTACCCCTACTTTTACCGGTGTTCGCCCTCTCTCCATGTCTGCGGAAGGATGAACGCTAGCAAGCGTTCGTCGTACTACATTCATGATTTTAGGAGGGATTCTTATTATGTCAGGGACGTTTCGCGCGCTGAGACTGTGAAGTGGTGATGATTGAAGTTCCGCAAGGTTTGGGGCGCCGTAGCTACTGAAGTCACGAATCGAGAGTTATCCGTCACTTGATCAGTCTGTCTCTCACTCGCTGTGACAGTTCGTGTGAAGGAGTATTTTGAAATCCATCGCTACACGTGTGTGTGTGTCAGGTAGTGTGAAGGAGTATTTTAAAATCCATCGCTACACGTGTTGTCAGGTAGTGTGAAGGAGTATTTTGAAATCCATCGCTACACGTGTTGTCAGGTAGTGTTTTGTTACTCGCCCTGCACACGTGTGTCTAGGTACCGTAGGTTTTAAACTGTGCACCTTCGCCAGTACCAGCAATATCTGGCTATCAGGAAATACATCCGTTTGCTGTCAGTCAATGTTTATCTATGTGAAGTGTTGACGCAGTTTAGTCTGGAATACGCACTGACACACACTAAGGTAATCATCCGCGTCTGAAAGTTTCAGCACAGGTACTAGTAGATACATAATTATCATATGTATCGATTGGAGATTGGATTTCCCTTCTTTGAGTCATGTGACGTCAGAGGCCGACAAAACTTTATAATTTGGCTTTTCAGGTTGACCGAAACTTCAAAGGAACTCCAAAAAAAAACACGTCATGTGTTTGATTGCATGTGTGTGTGCTGTTCAATGTCAAAACAACAACAAAGTGAGTACATGACGTGTGTTTTGTAGTTCCTTTGAAGTTTCGGTCAACCTGAAACGCCCAAATATGAAGCTTATGTGTATGAAATGTATGTGGATTGCATGCATGTGTGTGTGTGCTCGTTCAATCGTCAAAACAACAACAAAGTCATAAGTACCTGAAAGGAATTCGATCGATACATAAATGTTATTTGCGTGTTTGACCAAAATATGACATTTTACACAGATCTCGACAGTCATTGTTCACCTCGACCGCTAGCGCGGTCTCGGAGAACAATGACTGTCTCGATCTGTGTAAAATGTCATATTTTGGTCAAACACGCAAATAACGTATAATATGTCAAATGCATAGGCCTATGTGTAACAGCGACAGAAATAATCAAGAACTCCACCGCCCGATCAGCAGTGTGTGAATTACTGTGTAAAGTTCTCTGCACGCGCCACTAACGCAACGAGCGAAATTGATCGACTTAATCAAGAACTGAATCCAAACGAATTTCGGCAGTGTCTTGTGCAACAACAAAAACTGCACATGTAGAACTTATTTATAAGAAAATCGTACCATATATATATACTATATATAATAAATATATTATCAGTCACTGTGCGAAAATTCACAAGTCGACCTAATTTATAGAAATCCCAACGGCAGTGGATTGCATTAAATTCACACGTCGAGCAGTGCAAGAAATCCAAACGGATCTTGGCAGCATTTTGTGTCAAATCCATCACTAACACCGCCAAACTGATCCAGAAATCCGAACACATCTTAGCAGTGTTGTGCGTAAAAATTGACACTTCGAAACAAAATCCAAACTGATCTGTTTCAGTGTTTTGTTTGAAATCCACCACGCGACCGAACTCATCAGGAAATCCAGCAGAAGTATTCCAGAGGAAGTTGTGTTCGGCTGCGCACACGTGCTTCGGTTCTTGTTCGTCGGAGAGGTGTCGTCGGTATTATCACCTACTTGCCAGTGATACTGTTGAACCGGAAAGTAAGCAGGAGTGTGTGCTCTTTAGGAGGGAGTTTCCAGCGTAAAGATCCTGTCAGTATAAAGTTCGTTGGAGTCAGTGCTAATCAGTAAAAAGTGCCAGCTGAAGTTTAGAAATCAACAGGGGAAATCTACTCCCCGAAAAGTGCCAGTGAACGGCGGGAATCTAAAGCAGGAGCGGTATACTCATTTGAAGTACCAGCTAAAAGTTGGGAATCTACGGCAGAAATATACTCAACAAAAGTGCCAGTTAAAGTTGGGAATTGGAGGCTGAAGTATACACACGGGAAGTGCCAAGGAAAGTTGGGAATCCACGGCAGAAATATTGTCAAACGATGGCATTTCTAAGATGGTAAGTAAGTGAGTAGACCTCTAGTGCTTTGTAATGTGGTATGTCATGGTTTTGATGTCACTGCTTTGTTGATGTGGATATCAGGAATGTATAATGCAAGGTCATGATTGTATTATGTGCTGCTGTAATGTCGGCGTTTAGTTTCTGTTTGTTTGGTGATGTGTGGTTGGACGAGTTTAATGGTCTACAGGTGCTGAGGTTCCGTTCACATCAAACAGCAACGATAATGAGAATCCTTGATGCAGCGTCACCAAAGATCTGACAAAGATGAGAGAAATTCAAGTTGTACGCCCTCACGGCAAAGCCATTACGGGGCATGTTTTACCCCGAGGTTTTACCCCGGCTGGAGATGAGATACACAAGTGTAGGCTGTTCAGTAGGTGGTATCAGCCATCTGCACTTATGGCAGAATAACCGAGGTCTTTTACGTGCCCACGGAGGTGGGATATGGATACCGCCTCTGAGTCTGCACATAAAGTTGACCCGTGTCCGTCCCGGCCCAGTTCAAACCCGTGACTCTGGGCAAAGATGTAGCAGTGGGGTACATGTATACATGTATGCTTGGCGTCACGCTGTGAAGTGGGGAATGCAAATATCTTTGGCCGCAATGTCACGTGTATATCCAGGGCCGGTCGAGGGGGGGGGGGGGGGTCGGGGTCGCCCCCCCCCCCCCTGCCCTGCCCTTCCTCGTCTCATCTATTTTTTTCTGTGACAATTTGGTTTCCAGACCCAAAAATTACCATTGAAATGAGCAATGTTCTCACCGTTTGCCCCCTGACAGGGCGTCGCCCCCCTACCCCACAAGGGGTCTGGGTGGCCACGGGACCCCTGCCTCATTTTTGGACCCCCCCCCCGCCCCCCCTCTATCATACTTGACCCAGCCCTGATATCTACTTTAAACAGTGGACCCTCTTTGGTGACTCACTGACTCTGCATCAGGATATTTAGAATATTTGCTATTGTTGGTGTTTTAGAAGAAAGACATCTTCATGCAGACAAAACTGTGTTTTTCCTCAAGGTACCAATGTTACTGACTCCACATAAAAAGTCCACGTTGTTTGTGAATTTGAACCAAGGTCATTGATTATTAACTTCCCTTCAACCTGTTTGGCCATCCCTGGGACATTGTTCCTGTCTTCGCTACTTCCCTGTCGTCCCGTCCTTTTGGTCGTCTGATTCCTTTCTAATTGTCTGGTCTACTAACACACAGAAAGGCGTGGAACTATATATTACAATGACAAAGAGACTGCCAACGTTCCAAAATTCAGAATAAAAAAGACAGAAAGGTAAGTGGTTGGAACGTTGTTATTGATAAAATACGTTACAATCATATCATAATAATAATAATAAATGAGCATTTATATAGCGCAACATCATAACTTTACAATTATGCTCTTTGCGCTTGACACATTTAAAATTCAAACACAGTTATACAAGCATTTACATCTACAGTCATAGTCAGCAACGCTTGATTAAAAGCATACACCATCATCAAACATATCGACCCAACGGTCTTTTAAGTGAACAGACGAACAATTAGTCACACAAAACTTAGCTTGATCGAAATTTCGCCCGCTCGCCAGGAAGCCGAGCGAAGGAATCTTCTTCTTTGTTCATGGGCTGAAACTCCCACGTTCACTTTATGTTTTTCCACGAGTGGGGTTTTACGTGTATGACCGTTTTTAACCCCGCCATTCAGGCAGCCATACGCCGCTTTCGGGGGACGAGCGAAGGAATGGGATTAACTAAACGTGAAGAGCATGGTAAAACAGAAACATGTATAGACATAGACATAGACATAGACATAGAACACTTTATTATCTCAACGAGGAGAAACTCAGGTCTAATCGAGTGCTTCTCAGTTTTGACCCGGATTAATGACTGAAGGTATGCGATATATATATACTTAGTTCTTTCACCTGTTGATTTATTTCTTCTTGTCTTTTGTTTTTTCTTTCTTTCTCTCCCTTCCTCTGTATTTTCTAATTTTCTCCTCAGCAGATTCCTTCCTTACGTCTTGTCCACTCATTGACTGTAAAGGGTAATCGAATGTTTCTTGTGTGGTCGTTTGACTTATTCTTTGCCTAATTTCCTCCTGGGAAAATAAGACAAGGCAAGGCCAGGCAAATAATTTATTCAAGAAACATCAAAAAGACCAGAATCAGACAGAACGCGCCAAAAATGTGTCAAGGGTCTGAGCCGACCATGCAGAACAGTTTTGGAATTTATTTAAAATGGTGTTTGCTTATTTTACATGTCAAGATTTAGAACGATGAAGAATAATCTAGGTAATTATGTGAAGCCAGTTCATTTTCAGTATTTCTGCGCCGACCAACAGTTATAAGGCAAAAAAAAAAAATAGGTGTGGTTACGGTAACATAGCCAACAAAAATAGGGTAGGTAGGTAGGCAATCACTTTTTTTTTTTAAACTTTTTTTTCTAATGTGTACAAATTAAACCTACTTGACAGGGAAATAAGTGCGACTCGGGCGCTTTCGCTTTCATTGCGTTTTTTGTACTCGTTTTTTTTGTTGTTGTGACAAATGTAATAAAAAGTTATAGGATCGGCCCCTAAAAATAGGGTAGGTCGGGTTACCGTAACCACACCTATTTTATTTTTTTAGGCCTAATATTCTGCACTTCCATCGTAACAAGATGTATATATATGAGTAAGAAGCTGACATATTCAAGATTGCCTAAATGAAGTGATTTTGATTTGATTGTTGTTGCTTTTGGGGTCCAGCGGACCATATAGGCCAAATCAGGACCCCAAATGAAGTGATAACCGTAGCATGCCACAAAGTATTTTTTTAACATGTACATGTACTCAGATTACTGCCGTCTATGGGCGTGCCACCGACATTTTCAATTGTTTTAGTATCATACTAATGGTAACGAAATCGACGCACGAGTTGCATGAAGGTATAGGTTATGTAAGGTCCGTCTGAAAGACTGTTCAAAGGCTTCCTATTACTCGTGCATGTTTCGACAAAAATAGAATATTGAATATGGATTAGAAAGTTGAACTATATTACAATGAGATTAACTGAACGTGGACAATAACAGATGATGTCACACGCTTTCCTTCTTTGCCACTACTAAAGCAAACGTGTGCAAGATTGTATGTTACGCGCTTTGGAGCATGTGCAAGAACGGATTCAAACTCGAAATCGTCCCCCCAAAAACCCCAAAATGCACACACGACTTTTATTTCTCCTGCTGTTATCGTTTCTTCTCTTTACAAATTCTTCAACGCTCAGAATACTGAAAACGGCATCCCAGACGACAGTACTGTTTCCATACGCGAATTTAGCTGCCCTTGGAAAGTGGCTCGCTCAGGAGGCCTGTTAGTCTGACACTATAAGGACAGAGTTGTGAACATAGATGACAAAGATCCCGGAAAGAACAAACATTTCGCGGATGCAGACACAGAAAGACGTCATGAAGATTGCGATGCTTCAAAAGATACAGACTGTGACGATGACTGTGACGTCATTCACATATTCCGAGACGTCATTTATAGTTGTTCGGTAACTTTCGTCAAAAAGTAGATCTCTCCACAATGGCTGCTCCTGTGTTTAGGTTTATCAAGCGTGAGTACGCAAAACGTGTTTGTTCTCTCCTCTGTTGAAGCTGTGAGACATAATCGCCATTACGAGCTAGTCGTGTGACAGAGAGTTTTCTTGCACACTCGACTGCTGCTGTTTCACTCCGGCTAAAGCCGTCGTGAAACATCTACAGTCTCGTGTGCAAGAAAACTCTCTGTCACACGACTAGCTCGTAATAGCGGGTAATGACAACACTTTTCTAAAATGCGCTTTAACAAAATTCGTGAACATCCATGTTCGATTCCTTGTAAATGGCGTACTGTTAGAAATACTTAATGGCATAAGCAATATTAATAAATACTGATATCAAATCTCCAAGCAGGAAAATGTAGCGGACATTTCACAGCTCCGTCAAAGATTTATACCCTAAAACGGTTTTGATAATTTTCAAAATGAAGCATCCCTGACGGTTGCCGCTGCGACACTAATTTAACACTTTAGTTTTACCAACCAAAATTGGTAACTATAGATTCAGCTTAAGACGTAAGACGATTTTAACAATTGGTTAGACTATGTTTGTTTCATGGGAGCTGATGATTTTAATTTTATTCAAACCTGTCGAATAAAAGAGAAATGCACCAGCCGCGCCAAAAACACACAGACCTTTGAAATTCTGAGGCCATTTTAAACTAACGACCCTTTCTCCTTAAAAACAAAGATTTTGATTTTATTCAAACCTGTCGACTGAAAGAGAAATACACCAGCTGCGCCAAGAACACACAGACCTTTGAATAACTGAGGCCAACGACCCTTTCTCCTTAACACCCCCCCCCCCCCCCCCCACTTCAACCCTCGTTCCCCAAAATAAAATTTAAAACGATCCGATTCAATGACATGTTAACGATATTAGCATGTTGCTGTACATAATCCTTGTGTGTGTGTAAATGCCTTGAAGGCTTTGATGCTTATTTTTACGATGGGCGCAGTGGCGTGGTGGTAAGACGTCGGCCTCCTAATCGGGAGGTCGTGAGTTCGAATCCCGGTCGCTGCTGCCTGGTGGGTTAAGAGTGGAGATATTTCCGATCTCCCACAGGTCAACTTATGTTCAGACCTGCTAGTGACTTAACCCCCTTCGTGTGTACACGCAAGCACAAGATCAAGTGCGCACGGAAAAGATCCTGTAATCTATGTCGGAGTTCTGTGGTTTATGGAAACACGAAAATACCCAGCATGCCTACTCAGCGAAAGCGGAGTGAAGCTGACTATGCTCTCAGAGTATAGTGTGGGGAACCCAAAATTCTGGAACGCTGAAGAAGAAGAAGAAGAAGAAGATGCTTATTTTGAATTTGATAATCATAAGAATGATTTTCGTACATGAATGAGGAAGTGTAGACGCCACAGCGTCCTAGTTTTGCACGAGATGACGTCTATAGATCTATGACCCTCTTGTTTCTTCAGGAGTGAACATGCCTGATAGTTGCACGATAAATAAATAAACATTTGAAGTAAACAATCAAAGGAAATCGAATAGGATAAGATCAGAATAAAAACACCAAGAAAGGTATGTTGTTGGAACGTTAAATTATTAACAAAACAAAACGTTACGTTCACAAATATATCGACCCAGCGGTCTTTTAAGTGCACAGAGAAACACTAATTACACAAAACTCATCTTGACAAAATGTTCGGCCGCTTGCAGGGAAGACACAAGCGAATGAGGATAAAAAACAAGAAAGGTAGGTTGTTGGAACGTTTGTTATTGACAAAACAATACATTCTCATTATTAAATAGCAATAGTGAATGTATTGTTTTGTCAATAACAAACGTTCCAACAACCTACCTTTCTTGTTTTTTGATTCTGAATTTTGGAACGTTGGCAGTCTCTTAGTTTTTGAATGAGGATTTAAAGTTAAAAAAAAAAATACACAGGAGAAAAGAAACAAACAAACCAAACAAAATAAAATAACAGAAGAAAAGCTACCCGAATGCAATGAACAGCGATGGAGAGTTAATTGCACATCCCCTCGCTGTGGTATTGTTAAACTAAATTAGGAGGTTGAAATGTGCGGAAAAAAATTAGCAACTGAGTAATTATTATCATTAAGGCCTAAAAAACAAATAGGTGTGGTTACGGTAACCCGACCTACCCTATTTTTAGGGGCCGACCCTATAACTTTTTATTACATTTGTCAACAAAAAACAAACAAAAAAACAAAAAGTGCAGAAAACGCAATGAAAGCGAAAGCGCTCGAGTCGCACACTTATTTCCCTGTCAAGTAGGTTTAATTTGTACACATTAGAAAAAAAAGTTTAAAAAAAAAGTGATTGCCTACCTTCCTACCCTATTTTTTTTGGCTATGTTACCTTAACCACACCTAATTTTTTTTTTTTTGGTGCCTAACATAACAATACCCCATTCACCAGGATCATGTATTCAAGGCCGGGCTCATTCCTTCTTTGGTGTGGATGTCTCAAAGATTTAATTTATAACTTGTGCTTGGTTATCGGAAAGAAGATACGAACTTATACAAATTGAAAAGGCAATCCGAAACTAAGCGACTGCTGACGTACCCAAATCAAAAAGCCCCCCCCCCCCCCCCCCAATTTAAATTATTAATTTTTTTTTTTTAAACCGACAGGGAAGGAAATAAATGTTAGTCATTAAAACGTTTGTTCATAGACAAAATGAAACATTTACTTGTATGTTGACCTAGTGTGTTTAAAGTGGACGGGAAAACAAATGATAATGAGCTTGTCCGCCTTCATCAAAGACACCTGAATCAATCAACGAGTGAATGCTTCACCTGTCTATGATTAAACGTTCCAATAACTAACCTTTGTTAGACTTTGATAATAAATTAAAAAAATAAGATAAATCTGACAAAATCAATGGAAACCTCTATCTGTCGTTTTAAGCTTCAAAAAGAATATGGAGTTGTCATTGCATGCTAATGTTCACTCGAATGTGCTCCATGGTTATAGTAATCAATAACATCAAAGTTTGCAGAATATTTGTACATGTATAAATGGCTGTCTAGCGTCTGGAGACTCTGCTCGTCATCGTCGTACTTACTGGTTGGCCCGGTGTCAGAATAATGTGACTGGGTGAGACATGAAGCCTGTGCTGCGACTTCTGTCTTGTGTGTGGCGCACGTTAAATGTCAAAGCAGCACCGCCCTGATATGGCCCTTCGTGGTCGGCTGGGCGTTAAGCAAACAAACAAACCAAACTTGTTTGGGAATGTAGGTGTTGTTTTTATTGTACCAATTAAATCGCTTAAAGGCATATTAACTCGATGAATACACACGCTAATTGCTTTACCAACAGCTGGAGACATGCTAAATTAAGTTCCCTGCAAAATATTGTGGTCTAGGACCCCTTAAATGTTGAGATATTTGAATTTTTATTTTGATCTAGATCGTCCTATTTATAGATTTGCCAACAGAGGGAACGTTGACGCAAGGGAAATAACTCCGCGTCTTTGTTGACATCCTCACTTTTTCAGAGGCTAGAACAAGCTGTAATGCATGTATATGGTCCGCGCATTGCGACATATCGTCATTATATGGCCTTATGATGCATTTGACATCGATTGTGGGCAAACTACACTTTGTAAACACGGGAGCGCGTACATATGCCTTTAAGATTGTAGTTGGCTTTGCCTTAAACAAAATACAATTCAGCCTGTGCACTGCACTAACCCCACACGCACCGTTGCATTATGATTTTACTATGAGTATTTAGTATAGATTGCGTTTAATATATGCATTTATATAATTATAGCGATGGACTTGAATTTTAAGAATTTTAAGAATATCGGACACATCGGCCCACAGTTTTGATAAAATAGTCCAAAACGCTGAACATTCTGTGCAAGTATGTTAAGTATACATTGTCATACATGTACAATCTTTGGTGCCATGAAACTATATTTTGTCAAGATTCAAAATGTAAGGCAAAAAAAAAAAGTCTGTTTACGGTAACCCGACCGACCCTATTTTTTTCGCGCGATCCTGGACTTTTTTTGGCATTTGGGAAAAAAAAAAAAATCTTTTGTTTTTTTGTGCAAAATAACGTAAAAATATGGTTTTTTGAATAAAAAAAAAATAAAATCACGACCTACCGACCCTATTTTTTTGGCCTATGTTACCTTAAACAGACCTATTTTTTGTTTGGCCTAATCAATAATGGAGCCGAAGTGGGGCACAGGGATGTTGTACAGAGATTCTTTTCTGCACACTGCTGGGGTGTATTTTATGGTATCGTACTTTTTTCTTTTTCTTTTATAAATGTTCTCTCTCTGATGATTTATTGTATTACTGTGCATTCTTAGCCTCGTGAACGCCAGCCTTTGATATTTCTTTCTTTCAAAGATGATTTTGATTCATTAATTCGTCGACTGACTGATTATGAATTCTTTCTTTCTTTCTTTCTTTCTTTAGTTTGTTCATACATTACTGACTGGAATTTACTTCACGCCCCAACATTTTCTCTCGACTCTTGTCTTCACTTTTTAAACTTCGTAATTTTGTGCGTGTAATTTTGTGTCCATAATTTTGTTTGTGTACTATTTTGGTTTTTATGGGGAAATGCTTTCCCATAAGGGCGAATACCTCTGGCTAATTATAGTTGTCATCCTTCCCTAACAGGATGCTAGCCGTGTCGCTTTGCCGTTGTCGTTCTTTGGACAACATCCCTTTCATGATTCCATGCTGCCTTTGTTTTCGATTTCTTAATTTGATGCTAAGTAATTGTTTTCTTTCAGAATACTATTGTCCTTATCTTTTTTCAGTGATTCAATAGTGAATGTAACGCCCGTTGAGTCTGAATCGTTTGAATCATGCGCTTTTGAAGAATAACATAGTAAAAGATTGCAAAAGATTTAAAATATTTGGGATTTATTTAGTTTATTTTTAGCGGGATAGCTTTGTGTATTATGTATTGCTCACGGGAGTTTTCTTTTTTGAGTAAATCCACCCCATACCCAAACCCCTACTCAAATTTCTATTAAAAAAAAAAAGAAGTTGTCTACTTAGCTTCAACCCCTCCTCAAATGAAACAAAAAGTTGTCCACTTTAGCAACACAGCGCTCACAGAGGTACACCACGTCACCTCCCCTTCGCTCCACACACACCCCCCCCTCCCCCACCCCGCCCATTTCATTCCCCGCCCCCTCCTCCTCCTACCCGTTTCATCTTTCCGGTACTAAACCCCCCGCTGCCCTTTCCTCCTCCTGCGAACCCCACCCTTTTTCTCCCGTCGGCGTTATTAGTCACTGAATCACTCAACTTACGAGGTCAAGTTGTAGCATCTTGGTACTGAGAGCATCGTGTATGATATCTACTTTTTGCTGTAAAAGCAGGAATTGATGGTGTAGAAAGGTAGAAGGAATCAGAGGGGGGTTGGTGGTTGGTAGTGGATGACGGGGCGAAAGGGATGCAGAACGTGCAAGAGATACGAGAGTTGATGAAAAAGGCGGACAAACGTACAGACGAAGAAGAAGGCAAAAGTAAACGTAGATGGTAAAGGAGGAAATGTGTGTGTGTGTGTGTGTGTGTGTGTGTGTGTGTGTGTGTGAGTGTGTGTGTGTGCATGCGTGCGTGCGTGCGTGCGTACGTGTGTGTGTGTGAGAGAGAAAACTTGAGTCAGCAGCAGAAACGAGAGAGGGCAGAGCAAGAATGCTAACATGGCGCCCCAGCACCAGCACCCAGACCACTGCTACAAATCACGTAGTCTTGACACGTCAAAGGCTCTGCTCTACCCTCTGCCTCTCGCAAAGCTCACCAAACATAAACTGCTAGCTACGGCTGTATACTAAATCCCCACAGTCTTTGTTTGATGTGTGGGAAAAAAGAGCCTGCGAATAGTTTCAGGAATCGGCGTATGCCCTGTCTGAATGGTGGGGTAAAAACGGTCTTACACGTACAAGTCCACTGGTGCAAAATCACGAGTGAACGTGGGAGTTTCAGCCCGTGAACAAAGAAAAAGAAGAAGAAGAAGTTTCAGGAAGACTGATTTCGAGAAGCATCCGTCCACACTGTTTGCGGTAATAGTTACTGGCTTGATGAAACAGGCGTATAACGATGCAAATAAAAAGGAGAGGGTTTGAGACAGGAATTTTCTACCAGTTTTTCTATACCTAGAGCGATGTCTTTTATGGTAGAAAATTCTATTGAAGTTTGCAAGAGAAAGTCGTGGCCACAAATGTTTGATACCGATACCAAAAAGAATGTCTTGTATAGCCCAGCCATAGACCTATATTATGTAGGTCCCTAGCCCAGCCAAGCAAGTAGTCTTGGTTGTTGGAGAAGCTTTTCTAACGAGCCAAGGAGACTGATTTTTCTTTTTTGTATAGTTTGCGCAAAGAAAG
Organism: Littorina saxatilis; assembly: GCF_037325665.1. Lineage (NCBI taxonomy): Eukaryota > Metazoa > Mollusca > Gastropoda > Littorinimorpha > Littorinidae > Littorina > Littorina saxatilis. The sequence continues at coordinate 11,848,314 of NC_090258.1, forward strand.
CCCCCAGAGATGTTTATTTGCTGTGGGAAAAGATGCTGCGACTACTTGTATACGAAACGTCCACTCTGGTCGAAATGGGGTGTCCTGAAGAGGGGGGTTACACAGACATAGAGGTATAACAAAGTGTAGAAATAGAGACTTTAAAGCGATAAATCGTGTTTGCATGTTTGCAGTCATAACCGGTGTAACACGAAATTTTTACTCCACGAAAAATTTACTCCGGAGTAAATATTTCGTACGAAATTCTTACTCCGAGTACACTTTTCGTACGAGAAAAGAACTCCCCAAGGCACGAAAAAATTACTCCCTCCACGAAATTTTTACTCCCCATTTTTATATTTAGTCAAGTTTTGACTAAATATTTTAACATCGAGGGGGAATCGAAACGAGGGTCGTGGTGTATGTGCGTGTGTCTGTCTGTCTGTCTGTCTGTCTGTCTGTGTGTGTAGAGCGATTCAGACTAAACTACTGGACCGATCTTTATGAAATTTGACATGAGAGTTCCTGGGTATGAAATCCCCGAACGTTTTTTTCATTTTTTTGATAAATGTCTTTGATGACGTCATATCCGGCTTTTCGTGAAAGTTGAGGCGGCACTGTCACGCCCTCATTTTTCAACCAAATTGGTTGAAATTTTGGTCAAGTAATCTTCGACGAAGCCCGGACTTCGGTATTGCATTTCAGTGTGGTGGCTTAAAAATTAATTAATGACTTTGGTCATTAAAAATCTGAAAATTGTAAAAAAAAATAAAAATTTATAAAACGATCCAAATTTACGTTTATCTTATTCTCCATCATTTGCTGATTCCAAAAACATATAAATATGTTATATTTGGATTAAAATCAAGCTCTGAAAATTAAATATATAAAAATTATTATCAAATTTTTTTTTCGAAATCAATTTAAAAACACTTTTATCTTATTCCTTGTCGGTTCCTGATTCCAAAAACATATAGATATGATATGTTTGGATTAAAAACACGCTCAGAAAGTTAAAACGAAGAGAGGTACAGAAAAGCGTGCTATCCTTCTCAGCGCAACGAATACCCCGCTCTTCTTGTCAATTCCACGGGCACTGCCTTTGCCACGGGCGGTGGAGTGACGATGCTACGAGTATACGGTCTTGCTGCGTTACGTTGCGTTCAGTTTCATTCTGTGAGTTCGACAGCTACTTGACTAAATATTGTATTTTCGCCTTACGCGACTTGTTTTTACTTCCAGTAAAAATCTCGTACGCAAAAATTGAATGCAGGCGAAGGGATAATGCCAATAAATGATCTCGCGCACACGAATGTCGCGCTACCCTCCTTCCACCCCTTCCACCACCAAGAACTAACAGGGGACAAGGGAGTAAAAATATCGTACACCTGGCATGGGAAGTTAAATTGCTCGTGTTGAGGTGAAGTAATTTATTCGTTATTTTTTCGTCAGGGGAGTAATATTTTTGTACGAAATGTTTACTCGGAACTCACCTGTCTCGGGGAGTAATTTTCTCGTGCAATGAGGGAGTGCTTTTTTCGTAAAGGGAGTAACTTTTTCGTACGAAATGTTTACTCCGGAGTAAAAATCTCGTGGGAGTAATCTTCTCGTGTTACACCGGCGCATAAGTTGAACACATCACACCCAGAAACAGGTTAATTAGAACGCTTAAAAAGGGGCATTTGAATAAAGGATATTTTCTGTCATTGGTATTATCAGAAAAAATATTTGAAATCTCTTTAGAAAGTCCAAGACTGGCGATTATATTGTTTCATTTTTCAAGGAAAAAGGAAGTGATGTTGATTGTGTGCGTTTATTATCACCCCGAATCTTATTCATGAAAAACGTTTTTCACTGTCGCTCTCGTCACATTAGTAATACATGTATACATACAAAGCAGCCCGATGAACCATACGCTTATTGTTTTTGGCAGTGATTTGTTTAACTTTTTGTGTGAATTGATTATAAGCGAAGTCCTCCAAGTCCTTGTTATTTGTAATTATCTGAATAAAACTGTTTAAACCAAAGCGAAGTCCTCAAACAGTGCAGGCTCTTTTTTTTTTTAATTTGTGAACTATTCATGTCAAAGTATATTATTTTCATAGCTCCTCCATATCTGTCAGAGTTCGGTGGGTTATAGAAACACGAAAATACCCAGCATGCTTCCCCCGAAAGCGGTGTATGGCTGCCTGAATGGCGGGGTAAAAACGGTCATACACGTAAAAATCCACTCGTGCAAAAACATGGAGGAACGAGGGAGTTTCAGCCCATGAACGAAGAAGAAGAAGAAGAAGAAGAAGAAGATTCAACACCCTTTCTCTGTCATGCCCCACGCTGGTTTGAGCGGGGTTAAAAATACCTGGGTAACCTTGTGACTTTTATCTGATGGTGTCTAATCCCCAACGCTTCCTGGGGGCACAATAGCCAAGCGTTCACCGGGCTAGTTCACAATTACACTGATGGACAGGCGACTGCAACCCTATACCCCCGTCGCTGTCAGTGGTATGTATAGGGGTGCGGCACAGGTATGCTGGAATTTCCCTCCTGGTTAAAATCCCGATTGGATTGCTATAGGTGTGGATACTTGCTGAGAAGCAAAGAAAAAGAGCGGGCTGTGATAACGAGTGTTTGCCTTTTAATTGATAAGGTTCAAGATTCGTCAGGCAGAGATTAAAGAAGAAATACGTAAGCTTCTGTTTGTTCCTGTCTTCTTGACTATACCTTTGGGTTTTTTTCTCTGGTTTTCGTGGGACATTTTTCCAGGTCATAATCATTGCTAGTGAATTTTTTTTTAAGTGGTACTGTTATTTTACATGTCTCCATGTGCGTGTGTTCGTCCGTTTGGTTTAAACAATGTTTTATTCGTGATTTACATTGTCATCATTTGAAAACTACAACAACAAGCCTACGGCTTATGTTCGTGTCTTCAAAACAAACTTGCAATCAGAACTTAGAACATGGCAGACACAATATGCAAAAACAGTCAGTCAGTTTAGCACAAAATATCATCCAAATGTAGAAGAAAAAACAACAAAAGAGAAAAAAAAAAAGAAAAAAAAGTGTGTTCGTCCGTTTGCACGGTGTTTAGTTAACCATTGCTTTCTGTGCATCAGATAACTCTCGTCTCTCACTGACATTCAGATCTGTCATTCTTCAACTGAGAACTAACCCAAACTGGAAAACAAACCATTCCTTCTCATAATATGATCGATAACTATGTACATAAGTGACTTCAGAAGAAGTTTGATAAAAAACGCTGGCGCTGGACCCGAGTACTCTTCAGACTGGCTATGAAAGTTTTTGTCTTGTGCACGTAGATTAAAAAAATAAAAAAATAAAATATTTATTTTACACAATTAAACAAATTAGTAGAGTAAACTAAAACATTAAAACGTTCATAATAAACAATAGTAAACAAGAATTTAAAAAAAAAATATATAGACCGCCCATGCCGGGAATCGAACCCGGATCACTTTGGCCATAGACGAATCGCTTTCCACCCGGATCACTTGGATTAAAAAAAAATATATATATTTATTTATTTATTTTACACAATTAAAAAAATTATTAGAGTAAAAAAAATAGACCGCCCATGCCCACCCGGGTCACTTGGATTTAAAAAAAAATAAAAAAAAATTATTTGTTTATTTTACACAATTAAACAAATTATTAGAGTGAAATAAAACATTAAAACGTTCATAATAAACAATAGTAAACAAGAATTTAAAAAAAAATAAAAAAAATATAGACCGCCCATGCCGGGAATCGATCCCAGATCACTTTGGCGATAGGCGGACGTGATTCGCACCAGCTAGCTGGCTGTTCCATTAGCTGCACGGCAGTTGTACTCCCACCGCCAAACCTCCCCCCGTTAAGAGTCGTTTTTGTGGAATATTTCGCATTTAGGTCCCAGGTAACATTATGAAGTTTTAATACGATCAATCGGACCTATTATCAAGTTAGTGTATCAACTTTTGAAAGAACTGCGCCCAGTAGTTTCCCAGCAATAAGCTGTTAAGTCGAGACAGACAGACAGACACACACACACACACACACACACACACACACACAGACACACACACAGACACACAATTAAAGTCTGCTGGACCCTCCTACTGCGTACTCGGGGATAATGATATGATAATCCAAAGACTGCCAACGCTCGAAAATTCAGAATGGTAAATTGGTAGGCAATTGGAACGTTTATTATAGACAAAACAAAACGTTACATTTACTGTACGTCGACCAAAAGGTCGTTGATAATGATATATATCTATGTCACATCCATGTTTCGTTTTAGTACGTCCGAAGTGTTCATTGTTAAATCCCCCTGAAAGGAAAACAAAACTTCGATCGCTTTATTTGCAAAATTCATTGAAAAGTTTCAACATTTATATTGATATCTTGAGAATTTTCGATTTTTCGTGCTTCCAAAACTGCTTTTTTAAATCTCAAACAGAATGAGGCAGTTTAAATCTCAAACTCTATTACACATGTCGTAGGCATTAAGAGCGATTACTTCCCTTTGGTTATTTGATATGCTTTTTAAATGTTTGAATACAATGCGCACATTCCAAGCTGAAACGGAAAGTTTTTGTTTTTTCACATTCATGATTGTTAATTATTCGTAGCAGAATGTTTTGAATGTATTCGTAGTGTCTGTAGTTCACAAACTTAAAGCTAACTAGTTTTTTTCTGGACTGAAACCGCTGTCGACATTCCATACATTTCGTGGGCTCCGTTTATGCACCCTTCTCGCCTATAAAAATTCAGTGCACCTGTTTTATAGACTGGGGTGCGAACTGACTTGAAAACCAGAGCACTTTATCTAAAGTTCAGGAGAAGTTTCCCCGCTGCTGCAGAAAAATTAAGATAATTGAAAAAAATTAAAAAAACAGAAAGCAAGAAGTAAATGAAGCATTTTATAATCTCTTTGAAAGTTAAGCGGCGCAGTTCTAACTTTCGTATTGGATCGGCAGAATTTCACGTCAGACTAAAAAGGACCATATGCTTCGTTGAAGTAAAGTCAAGTGTTTGAAATCTTGGCCGTAATTTTATTACGTCCATGTTTCACCTTCGTCTGCCGATGGCGGATCAAAATTCTAGAAGATAGAGAGTTATGCAGGGATTATGTAGAGTTCTAAGGACGTTGCTTTAAAGATGCCCTCCTTTCCCTGAAAACCACCTTAACTTGTACCTTGCCATATATCTGTTTACTTGTGACTTCAGGTCTTCCTGGTTTTCGACGTGGGCAATTCGTAAAAACCTTCAGCTTGGATGTTTTCTGTGCATGGACTTTAAAAAATGTATTTATCTATTTATTTATTTATTTATTTATTTATTTATATTCATTTATTCATATTTATTCATTTATTTTGTTTATCTATTGCTGAAAAAAAACACATCAAGAAATCGGTTTGAATTTGGATGAATTTTATGATGTGAACACATACATTATTTTTGTCAACATTTAAAGTTCATATTTCATCTTCTGATAATTTAACGTTGTATACCAATCAAACGTGTACACGTATACAAAGTGAGGCTAACACTTCAGTTTAAGCTATACAAACCAAGGGTAAAAACAAAATCTTTGCACAGAACACTCTTGCAGCTAGCAGTCACTCCCTAAATTCTAGCTCGGTGTTATATTGTCGACGTTTGCCCTTACACCCAGTAAAAATTCACAGCACCTGTTTTATGGACTGGGGACTTGAACGGACTTGGAAATGAAGGGAGCCGTTTGCACAAAGTTTAAAGACGGCTTTAGCACTGTCAACCATTTCTACCCCCCGCCTGCTGCTCTCGCTTCACGCGATCGGATATATATATACAGCAGGAACTGAACGAGTTGGTGACGAAAAGAAAAAGTGGTAAGGGGTTTGGAGGGGTAGGGCGAGAGAAGGAGGGTGGTGGGGGGTGAGAGAGAGGGAGAGAGAGAGGGAGAGAGAGAGAGAGAGAGAAAAAGAGAGGGAGAGAGAGAGGGGGGGGGAGGAAAGAGAGAGGGAGAGAGAGACAGAGAGGGAGAGAGAGAGGGGGGAGAGAGAGAGAGAGGGAGAGAGAGAGGGGGGAGAGAGAGAGAGGGAGAGAAAGAGAGAGGGAGAGAGAGAGGGGGGAGAGAGAGAGGGGGAGAGAGAGAGGGAGAGAGAGAGAAATCAATAGAGAGAGAGGGGGGAGAGAGAGAGGGGGGGAGAGAGAGGGGGAGAGAGAGAGGGAGAGAGAGAGAGAAAGAGAGAGAGAGACAGAGAGAGATAGAGAGAGACAGAGAGAGATAGAGAGAGAGAGACAGAGAGAGAGAGAGAGAGAGAGAGAGTGACAGACAGAGAGAGAGTGACAGAGAGAGAGAGAGAGAGAGAAGAAGAAGAAGAAGAATTTGAGAGAAAAGGAGACAGAGCAGAGAGACAAAGAGAAAACTCTGCACGAGAGGAACAGAAACAGAGACAAAGCAAGCCCAGTCCGAGATAACAGTCGGAAAGAAAGGAAAATCAGCGACAAGGAAAAGGGAGGGGGGGGGGGGGGGGGGGGGGGGGCGGTGGGGGGGGGGGGGGGGGGGGGGGGGGTGGGGGGTGGGGGGGGGGGGGGGGGGGGGGGCGGAGGAACTCTCGCAAACACAAGGTTTGAATCCCAAATGGCGACACATTTCCAGTCCAACAACAAAGCTACCTCGACGTATGCTCGGTACCACTTTACACATGTTTCACACATTCCGTGCGACAGCGCCTGGCTTTTAGTTTGAACCATGTGTTTTGGCGTTCTGTCTTATTCCCCTGATTCTGTGTTTCTGTCTCTGTTGCCCTGATTCTGTGTTTCTGTCTCTGTTACCCTGATTCTGTGTTTCTGTCTCTGTTACCCTGATTCTGTGTTTCTGTCTCTGTTGCCCTGATTCTGTGTTTCTGTCTCTGTTGCACTGATTCTGTGTTTCTGTCTCTGTTGCCCTGATTCTGTGTTCCTTTCTCTGTTACCCTGATTCTGTGTTTCTGTCTCTGTTACCCTGATTCTGTGTTTCTGTCTCTGTTACCCTGATTCTGTGTTTCTGTCTCTGTTGCCCTGATTCTGTGTTTCTGTCTCTGTTGCCCTGATTCGGTGTTTCTGTCTCTGTTGCACTAATTCTGTGTTTCTGTCTCTGTTGCACTAATTCTGTGTTTCTGTCTCTGTTGCCCTGATTCTGTGTTTCTGTCTTATTCCCCTGATTCTGTGTTTCTGTCTCTGTTGCCCTGATTCTGTGTTTCTGTCTCTGTTGCACTAATTCTGTGTTTCTGTCTCTGTTGCCCTGATTCTGTGTTTCTGTCTCTGTTGCCCTGATTCTGTGTTTCTGTCTCTGTTGCACTGATTCTGTGTTTCTGTCTCTGTTACCCTGATTCTGTGTTTCTGTCTCTGTTGCCCTGATTCTGTGTTTCTGTCTCTGTCGCCCTGATTCTGTGTTTCTGTCTCTGTTGCCCTGATTCTGTGTTTCTGTCTCTGTTGCCCTGATTCTGTGTTTCTGTCTCTGTTGCACTGATTCTGTGTTTCTGTCTCTGTTACCCTGATTCTGTGTTTCTGTCTCTGTTGCCCTGATTCTGTGTTTCTGTCTCTGTTGCACTAATTCTGTGTTTCTGTCTCTGTTGCCCTGATTCTGTGTTTCTGTCTCTGTTACCCTGATTCTGTGTTTCTGTCTCTGTTACCCTGATTCTGTGTTTCTGTCTCTGTTGCCCTGATTCTGTGTTTCTGTCTCTGTTACCCTGATTCTGTGTTTCTGTCTCTGTCGCCCTGATTCTGTGTTTCTGTCTCTGGCTCGCTATAAGTCACACTGAATTTCTGTTTCTGCCACAGTCTGTCTTGTTCCATGTTTCTGTCTGTCTGTTGCTCCCAGTGTCTTTCTGTCTGTCTGTTTGTCTGTCTGTCTGTCCCCATCTGTCTGTCTGTCTCTCTGTCTGAGTCTGTCTGTCTGTCTGTCTGTCTCTCTCTCTCTCTCTCTCTCTCCCTCTCTGTCTGTCTCTCTCTTTCTCTCTGTCCCTCTGTGTCCCTTTCTCTCTCTGTCCCTCTGTGTGTGTGTGTGTGTCTCTCTCTCTCTCTCTCTCTCTGTCCCTCTCTCTCTCTCTCTTTCTCTCCCTCTCTCTCTCTATCTCTCTCTATCTTTGTCTCTCTCTCTCTCTCTCTCTCTCTCTCTCTCTCTCTCTCTCTCTCTCTCTCTCTCTTTGTCTCTATTTTTTTTGACGACGAATTATTGCCGACTGTCTTCTTTTGCATTCCTTCGATGCTAAAAGTCCCCCACATGTTTACAGTTGTGTTAGGAAGTTGTGTTTTGCAGGCTCCCTGACTGAGTGTGTGTTGTTCTGCTCTGAAACTTTGGGTTACAGTTGTTTTTACTGCTGTGAATTGCATTGATCTTAACTTCGAACCGATATCTGCTAAATGGTAGGGAGTGTCCCTATTGTTTCTCGTTTTATAATGGTATCATGTTTGATTGAATAAAACCTTGTTTAAACCAACTGGTAGGGAGTAGATTTAATTTTGGAATACTAAAGATTCTTTCTGTCCTTTTTTCTTTTTTTTCTTCGGTGTCCGATTACCTGATCAGCATGACAGAGCTATAATAACGCCATCTTCAACTTGCAAATTGCCTCTTTTTAAAAAAAAAAATTAGCGAAAACTGCTACAGGAAATGCAGTAATCAGAAGCAATGATGACAGGAAATGCAGTAATCAGAAGCAATGTTGCAATGTAGCTGTCGTGTTTTCATTGTATGTTAGCAAAACGAGCATCGACAAACAGCCCCCCCCCCCCCCCCCTCACCACCACCACCCCAGTAATCTTTTTTGTCGCTTACTGTACGTCACGTCGCTTTTGACGTTGACATTGTTATTTTATCATATAATTTGCAATATAATTATAGATTGCAATGGTATCTGCCTTAAAAGTGTCGCGTTCTCATTTTCCCCCTCCATATGACAGCTTACCTGTCGCGTTTTGATTACATGCCCGCATACAGTGTGCACAACAAAGATGTCTTCATCAGACTGTTTTCGCTTTCATACTCGTTGTCTAGGTGTCCGCGTTGGGGCGATGTCTGATGTGCTAGCAGTATAATAATAGGGCTGCAATGTTTTCGCAAGGTCGCGCCAAACCTGGACTGAAAAGACCCGTCCTCTTTTTTTCCCCCTTTTTTTGTTTGTTCGTCTCTCTTTTTTTTTCTCTCTCTCTTTCTCCCCCCCCTCTCTCTCTCTCTCTCTCTCTCTCTATCCCTCTCTCTCTCTCTCTCTCTCTCTCTCTCTCTCTCTCTCTCTTTTTTTTTGAGGGCCTGATCTTGTGTCGCGATGAAATAGCAACCATTCAAGCATGAACATCTCTTCTTCGCTTGTCGTATTTTGCACTTGTTTGAGAAGAAATGGAAACCGACATCGAAGCGGGGAGGTAGAAAAAAAAGAGTTGAAATGGGCGGAGAGAAAAAACAAAAATACTTTTAAAAAAATGGGCGAGGTAAAACTAAAGTAAGACAAATATATGTGAACCGATGAATTGGGCATTTTTCCTTTTTTTAGGCCCCTAGCATTTTTATTATTTTTATTTTTATAGAAATGTTGGGGCGGACGGATGTGTGTGTGTGTGTGTGTGTGTGTGTGTGTGTGTGTGTGTGTGTGTGTGTGTGTGTGTGTGCGCGCGCGTCTTTGTGTACGTATGTTTGTGTGTTTTTGCTTGTGTGTTTGCGTTTTTTTCGTTTGTTTGCGTTAAATGTATTTGCTCTATTGTTTATTCGCTAGTTTATGAGTTTGTGATTGCATTTGCGTTTGTTGTCAAATTGTCTGTCTGTTTGTTTGTTTGTCTGTCTGACTGTTGCATTCATTGTATGTCCCTCAGTATATCTATTTCATTGTAACCTATCTGTATTCGTGTGTAGATCCACAGCTGTGACAGTCTTGGTGTGCTTGTGTCTGTGGTACTTTATAACAATCCGAAAAACCAGGTGGGTCATGAAATTAGAGAATTATGGGCTGTGCTTGTAATACGGAGAATACTTCTTTGTCTTTTTTTAAGGCTTGCAAAGAGTGTGTGATTTTCTTCCCCAAATCTGTATTTGTTGCAATCATTTTGCAAGTGTGACCGGGACTTTCTAATTTTGTTTTTGATCTTCGTGTTTTTATCATCCTCCTTCTTACATTAAGGGCGCATTGTTTGTTGCCACTTCAGGTGTATACAGGTATTGCTTTGTAATCAAATATTATCCTGGCAGCGAACTGGTGAAGAGAAGATTAGGAAGAAATGAGATCACAGCTTTTTTTTATTGTTTTTCTGCTTTCAATCTTCTTTTCTCTTCCGTTTAGTCCTCTTACCCCCCCCCCCCCCCCCACCTTTCTTTACTTCTCTCCCTGTCTTCTTCTTCTGCATTTCAGGTCCTCTCCCCTTTCTCCTCCTCCCTCACCTGTCCCCCCTTCCCCCTCTTCATCCTCCTCCTTCTCCCTCTTCATCTGGACTGGGTGGCCGAGTGGTAACGCACTTGCGCTCGGAAGCGAGATGTTGCGAGTTCGACCCTGGGTCAGGGCGTTAGCAATTTTCTCCCCCCTTTCCTAACCTAGGTGGTGGGTTCAAGTGCTAGTCTTTCGGATGAGATGAAAAACCGAGGTCCCTTCGTGTACACTACATTGGGGTGTGCATGTTAAAGATCCCACGATTGAAAAAAGGGTCTTTCCTGGCAAAATTGTATAGGCATCTGATAAAAATGTCCACCAAAATACCCGTGTGACTTGGAATAATAGGCCGTGAAAAGTAGGATATGCGCCGAAATGGCTGCGATCTGCTGGCCGATGTGAATGCGTGATGTATTGTGTAAAAAAAATTCCATCTCACACGGCATAAAAAAATCCCTGCGCCTTGAATATGTGCGCGATATAAATTGCATAAAAAAATTAAAAAAATAAAAAATAAAATAAAAATCCCTGCGCTTAGAACTGTACCCACGGAATACGCGCGATATAAGCCTCATATTGATTGATTCATCCTCCGCCTTCCCCCTCTTCATCCTCCGCCTTCTGCTTATCCCTTTGGTTTTATCACGTCCTGTCATTTTTCATCTTTACATCTCCAGTATTTTTCTTGTTATCTTCACATGTTTCTAACATTTCAGACACAAATCCAAACACTTTGTTCCTTGCTTGCTTCGCTGTTTTTGTTTGCGCACTGTTTTATCTAAGACTGCATTATCTGTCCGAGATGTATTTACCATTTTCTGCGAGTGCCAGAGTTATCGCGACATGGCTTAGGCACCGGAAGTTGTGGGGATTATCTTCTCCTGAACACAGAAACCAGTGTTCTTCTTTCTTTCAACATCCTCGGAAGGCAGAGACGCCATGTTGAAATTTGAGTGGGGCGTGTACTGCTACTACCACCTCTATAGCTTATGCTGTTCTTTTGTTCATTCCCAAACACACACACACACACACACACTGCACCTCCTCTACATTCTGTTTTTCTTCATCGCCACCACCCCCCCCCCCCCACCTCACCACACCCCAACCTCCACCCTTACTCAAGCTTCTGTCTCTTTGTAAGATTTTGGTAAACATAACAGATTTTATTTTATTTTTCACCTACTGTTTTTATTTTGTATTTGTTTATTTTCTTTTTTTTGTCTGAGAACATTTTTAGTAGCCTGGCTTTGGCTTTATTTTGACTGTGACAGATTCAAGAGGTTTTATTATATTTCCCTTTCCGATTACAATAAGGTGTCTAACTGCCCGTAAAAACTGAAAGCTCATATATGTTTGCAGATTTTCACGAACATTTCTTTGGACAACTTTGGTCATGAGTATGAAGAATATTATATGCACTTATTTTGCAGTAACTATAAGCGGAAGCGGCAGTTAGTACTACACAATGTAAAGTTACTGCTTGTGTATACTGACAATCAGTTCAAGTAAACACTAAGTGGTGTTTTTTTTACACTTACTGTGTGTGCACTACATTGGGGTGTGCACGTTAAAGATCCCACGATTGACAAAAGGGTCTTTCCTGGCAAAATTGTATAGGCATAGATAAAAATGTCCATCAAATACCCGTGGGACTTGGAATAAAGTAAAACAATTCCATCTCACACGGCATTAAGTCTCAGGAAACATGAATACACGCATGCAGGAAAAAAAATATGGGTAGCGCCGTATATTGTATGGCAGCTCGCTTTCCCCAGGGAGAAAGCAGCCCGAATTTCCATGAGGGTAACCTCACTGGACTATAAATCTTATCCAATCCAATCCAATCCAATCCATACAGTTAGTTAAAGCAGAATATGAAATCAATGATACACCAGTTAAAAACATATAATTTGAACTGTTCAACTGACGCTCACTTTATAGATTATAATGGTCTCTACGTTTCCGCGTAACAGAAAAAAAACCTAAGAAAGACCAACAAACAAAATTAATTAAAAGAAGGAGAGAATGGAAGTAAAATCAAATGAATAAAGACATTGAAAAAAAGAAGGGATTGAAAAAAAAAAAAACCGAAAAAGGTTGTTACATTTTTTATTTTTGTTAAATGACAACAGATACCGGAGAAACAAGCATTCCTGTGCGTTCACCGTTATCGTATTTATTCAAAGCATGAACATTTCCTTCTCTAATAACCGGCACGGTTGGCCTAGTGGTAAGGCGTCCGCCCCGTGATCGGGAGGTCGTGGGTTCGAACCCCGGCCGGGTCATACCTAAGACTTTAAAATTGGCAATCTAGTGGCTGCTCCGCCTGGCGTCTGGCATTATGGGGTTAGTGCTAGGACTGGTTGGTCCGGTGTCAGAATAATGTGACTGGGTGAGACATGAAGCCTGTGCTGCGACTTCTGTCTTGTGTGTGGCGCACGTTATGTGTCAAAGCAGCACCGCC
>NC_090258.1:11866138-11874431 GCF_037325665.1 Littorina saxatilis
AAGGTCTTAGCTAGAAAATTGAGATGTTAAGAGACCAAGCCACCCGTACCATTTCATGGATTTTACATCTTTCCACTCAAGAGACCAAGCCACCCGTACCATTTCATGGATTTTACATCTTTCCACTCAAGAGACCAAGCCACCCGTACCATTTCATGGATTTTACATCTTTCCACTCAAGAGACCAAGCCACCCGTACCATTTCATGGATTTTACATCTTTCCACTCAAGAGACCAAGCCACCCGTACCATTTCATGGATTTTACATCTTTCCACTCAGAGTAGGCCATAGCACCAGACGGCGAAAGGTTTATGTGTGCAACAGGTTTTATGTGCGCTGCGCCATTTTGCCCTGTCACCCTTCGCTTTCAGTCAGCTGCGTGGGTCCTGCCGTTTTCAATCAATCAATAGGACGCTTATATCGCGCATATTCCGTGGGTACAGTTCTAGGCGCTCTGCAATGATGCCGTGTGAGATGAAATTTTATACGGCCAGTAGATTGCAGCCATTTCGGCGCATATTTACCCTTCACGGCCTATTATTCCAAGTCACACGGGTATAGGTAGACAATTATTAACTGTGCCTAAGCAATTTTGCCAGGAAAGACCCTTTTGTCAATCGTGGGATCTTTCACGAGACTTGGTGCTTGGTCGTTCAGGAATTAACAGTAAGAAGGGCTGCGATTGGCTGGTTGCTGGGAATGAGGTGTCTTCATGTTGGATCATTGATAGTTTATGGCTGCACGCGAGTTAAAATGAGATAAGATCAGGTGAGATTGTTAGCATAAAGCCTGTCCTTAACGGGGCGAAGTCGACTACGCGAAGTATACTTCGAGAAGCTGGCCGCACGGAGCTTTAGCACTGAGTTTTCGGTAAAAAGACTTCGCGAAGCTGGCCGCACGGAGCTTTAGCACTGAGTTCTCAGTAAAAAGACTTCGCGAAGCTGGCCGCACGGAGCTTTAGCACTGAGTCTTCGGTAAAAAGACTTCGCGAAGCTGGCCGCACGGCGCTTTAGCACTGAGTTCTCGGTCAAAAGACTTCGCGAAGCTGGCCGCACGGCGCTTTAGCACTGAGTTCTCGGTCAAAAGACATCGCGAAGCTGGCCGCACGGAGCTTTAGCACTGAGTTTTCGGTAAAAAGACTTCGCGAAGCTGGCCGCACGGAGCTTTAGCACTGAGTTTTCGGTAAAAAGACTTCGCGAAGCTGGCCGCACGGAGCTTTAGCACTGAGTTTTCGGTAAAAAGACTTCGCGAAGCTGGCCGCACGGAGCTTTAGCACTGAGTTTTCGGTAAAAAGACTTCGCGAAGCTGGCCGCACGGAGCTTTAGCACTGAGTTTTCGGTAAAAAGACTTCGCGAAGTCGACTTCGGGCTGAATTAAGGACAGGCTTTGGGGAACGTTAGTGTACATCAGATCACATCAGATCACATCAGATCACATCAGAGCATGCCAGACGACACAAAACACAGAATAGATCACACCAGAACTGGGTGGCCGAGTGGTAACGCACTTGCGCTCGGAAGCGAGAGGTTGCGAGTTCGACCCTGGGTCAGGGCGTTCGCAATTTTCTCCCCCCTTTTCTAACCTAGGTGGTGGGTTCAAGTGCTAGTCTTTCGGATGAGACGAAAAACCGAGGTCCCTTCGTGTACACTACATTGGGGTGTGCACGTTAAAGATCCCACGATTGACAAAAGGGTCTTTCCTGGCAAAATTGTATAGGCATAGATCAAAAATGTCCACCAAAATACCCGTGTGACTTGGAATAATAGGCCGTGAAAAGTAGGATATGCGCCGAAATGGCTGCGATCTGTTGGTCGATGTGAATGCGTGATGTATTGTGTACAAAATTCCATCTCACACGGCATAAATAGATCCCTGCGCCTTGAGTCCGAGTCTGGAGATACGCGCGCGATATAAGACTTCATATAACATAACAGAACAGCCGCAGAACTGACCACGTACGTACCAATGATGTGGCTTGGGGATACTGTTTGATATTAGAATACAGGACTTTTTTCTTTCTCACCCGTTCCACTTCCTGTCTTGGGTCGTTTTGCTCATACTGCATTCAAGTGGTAACTGTCCCAGCCGACAGAAAGACCGACCCTTTAAACAAGACGCATGAGGTCTTGCCGCTCATTCCGAAGCTAGAACTGCTGTCACTTAAAGTCATGGTGTTCTCAAGAGCCTTCACGTCAAATTGTCAGATCGTCTGCTTAGTGCCGCTGTAAGCCCAACGACTTTAAGTCAGAGACTATAGAGATACTCTACAGTCTCTGTTTAAGTGACAGCAGTTCTAGCTTCAGAATGAGCGAATCCTAAACAAGACCTGAGATCGAGAGGCAACTCAATGGTGTCTTCAAGGGTCATGTAGTAAGGTTGATAATACAGTAACAATGTTCAGATCTTCTGCTTAGCCCGCTGTAAGCTCAAAGATTTTAATTGACGTCAGTCTTAGCTTCAGAATGAGCGAATACTGAACAAGACCTGAAAGACAACTCATCGGGTCTTCAATGGTCCTTATGGTAAGGTCGATGGCCAGATTGTCAGATAGTCTGCGTATCGCCGCTATAGGCCCTTTGACTTCAAGTGATAACAGTCTCTACTTTAGCTAGAACAACCTAAACAATACGCGCCAGGCAATTTACAGGTGTTTCCAAAGGCCCTTATGTTATCTGAACATCGATAGTCAAATTATCAGATCGTCTCCTCAGTGCGTTTTGGGATGCCGACTCATGGGCTGTTTTACACCAATCAAATTTAAGTAACAACAGTCCGAGCTTTGAAACGTTCGACTCTTAAACAAGATGTAAGAGGCAACTTAATGGTTTCTTCAGTTCAAGGGTCCTTCAAGTCGATCGTCAAATTGTCAGATCGTCTGCTTCGCGCGCTGCAAAAAGGCGCCAGTAAAATCTCCCTTGGCGTCAGTGGTCGCACGGAAGCTGAAAAGAGAAATAAAAATAAAACGAGACATCGAAATGGGTTTTGTATTGGGCTCGAAGCGCGAAAAAGAAGGGTTGGGTTGGAATTGGAGAAAGATTCCTGTACTTCCCAACTCCTTGGTTCGTGCTTTATATACACTGTGCAACAGCCTTTCCTCTGTCAGTCTTGACTCTTGTTTCGGGTTATTACTTAAAAAATGAATAAAACGAGACCGTGAAATGTTTTTTGTTTTGGGGGGGGGACTCGAAGCGCAAAAAAGAAGGGCTGGGTTGGAATTGGAGAAAGATTCCTGTACTTCCCAACTCCTTGGTTTGTGCTTTATATACACTGTGCAACAGACTTTCCCCTTACAGTCTTGATTCTTGTTTCGGGTTATTACTTAAAAAATGAATAAAACGAGACCGTGAAATGTTTTTTTTTTGTATTGGACTCGAAGTGCGAAAAAGAAGGGACGGGTTAAAAATCGAGAAAGACTCCTGTTCATCCAAACTCCTTGATTTATACTGTGCATTCAGTTTTGGTTAGTTTTTTTGGTTATTAATTTTAAAAAGAAAGCTTTGATAAGCATCATCGGATATTTCACGATTTAAAGCTGCTCTTAAAAGCACTCCCTCTCTCTGACTCTGTGGCTGGCTGTCTTTGCGTGAACATAATGTCTGAGGGTCTGTAATACTGTTGTATGTCTATTTTGTGTGTGTCCGTATGTGTGATTCTGCCCCCCCCTCCCTCTCTCCCTCTCTCTCTCTCTCTCTCTCTCTCTCTCTCTCTCTCTCTCTCTCTCTCTCTCTCTCTCTCTCTCTCTCTCTGATTTCAAAACAAAGCAGCAACTGCTTATATATCATAACGATTGTAAATAAAATGGAATCTTATCTTTTCTGGCAACCTTAAGTTAAATTAATTATGTATTTGTGGATATGTTCACGAATAGTATGCACTATGTTTCGTTGTGCATTTTCTCGATTCCCAATGCGTTTGTGCTTTTTGATGTTACCGGAGTATGAATACATACACGTCCAATGCAGAGAGAGTCCCTGGAAGGGCGAGGGTTGGATTTAAAAACGCAATTTGTAATCCTACTCCATTACCCTCGAAAAAACACAACTTGTTTTGTCTTGTCTTGTCTTGTCTTGACTTGACTTGACTTGACTTGACTTGACTTGGTTTGGTTTGTCTGGTCCGGTCTAGTCTTGGCTTGGCTTGGCTTGTCTGGTCTTGTCTTGTCTTGTCTTGTCTTGTTTAATCTTGTGTCTCTCAAATTGGCAATAAGAAGATTGATTTCTTTACCAATCTTGCTGGCTGACATTTTTTATGCATTTTTTTTAATAATGATTTTAGAGTCTGTCGGTTTAATGCTGCTGGCCTAACACCCTACACGTCTTGTTTTACGCCACAGTGGTTGTCGGTGGCGTGAGGGGCGCAATTTGAAACTCCCTGTTCGTTTCCGACTTGTCGCATTCACTGAAGCAAACGAGCAGCATACTTTTACGACAGCCTGAAATCGGAAGCGACGTCGACTTCCCTCCCTTGGGAAACCCGATTCCGGGTCGCTGACATTTTAAAGATACCCGCTTCCCGTGTAGACCATTTTGTAAACCACAATGCATCTGTTGGTTTAAACAAGATTTTATTCCGAGAACATGAGGTTGAATATATATATACAGGGTGTCTCAAAAAAAGTACCCGATTTTCTTTCAATACAACAGACAAGTCAGTAACTTGATTGAAATCATTTTTGCGTGATATTGTAGTCAGTTCATAGAAGTTGTGTCACCAGTTCACAGCTTTCAGTTGGGGTCGTCTGTTTCTTCACACCACGTGATCAATGTAGCCACCCCGTTTTCCAATGACAGACTGCATCCTCATTGCCATGTTGTTCATTACATTGGGTAATGTTTCCCGTGGGATGTTCTGGATTTCTCTGAGAATGTGGTGGGGCTCCATCCTGTTGGAACCACGGTGTTGTCATTCGGATTCCATTGTCCCTTCTCTTAGTTTTTCCATTTCTCGGTACTGATGTTTTGATGTCTTTTTGTGTACTTTTTGTTTTAGACATCCTATACATCAGGGACAATTGGGACCACACAACAAGCTAATTAAGATTATACTAAGTGTGGTTTTATATTTACAAATAGGAATTATTTTTCATGTGCTGTGCATAGATCTGTTCAAGCTTCCTCTTGTACAGTTACCAGGAATGTGCATCCTGGCTGTTTCCTCAAGAATTAATTTTTTGTGCTGAATTATTTGTGCAAATTGACACAGATAGCAATATGAATTCTACAAATGTAACACAAAGTGCGCACAGAAAGCAGGTAGGCTGTTGAGATTTTGTATGTCTAAGTGGGAGGATTTATTTAGAGCATGTAACAGCCTTGACATTTTTTATGCGTGGTTTAACATATATTTAAGATATGTTTATTGTTTATTGTCCCAATAGATGTTTGAATAAAACCCTGTTTAAACCAACATGTGCGCTGTTAAACAAATCCTAACTTTCTTTATCGTGTATTGTTCCGATAGATTCATGAATAAAACCCTGTTTAAATCAACATGTGCGCGGTTAAACAAATTCTAACTATGTTTATCATGTATTAATTGTTCCAATAGATTCATGAACAATACACTCTTTAAAAGCATGTGCCCGGCCCGTGGTTTAACATGCATCCTGAATATGCTAATCATGTATTATACCAATAGATTATTGAATAAAACACTGTGGATCACCACTATAAGCTTATAGATTGTTGTTGATCCTAAACATGCTTTGTATATATATATTATATCCATACATTGTTGAATAAAACACTGTTTAAACCCACAAAACACTGTTTAAACCCACAAAACACTGTTTAAACCAACAAAACACTGTTTAAACCAACAAAACACTGTTTAAACCAACAAAACACTGTTTAAACCAACAAAACACTGTTTAAACCAACAAAACACTGTTTAAACCAACAAAACACTGTTTAAACCAACAAAACACTGTTTAAACCAACAAAACACTGTTTAAACCAATGAAACACTGTTTAAACCAACAAAACACTGTTTAAACCAATGAAACACTGTTTAAACCAATGAAACACTGTTTAAACCAATGAAACACTGTTTCAACCAACATGAGGGTTAACACTTAAAAAAATGCCACTTTTAACCTAACCGGTGCCACAACTTGTTCGGACAATAATGTGAAACCGGAATCCGTTGCGACTGTTCATGAAAAGAAAGAGAGAGCAATTCAAGAAGGTGATATTTATTTATCAATGGCATGACAGAACGAAATAATCGTTTGTTGAGGAGCAATGCTGTATCCGTTTTGCGCATTGAAAACGGAGAAGAGTAAAAAAAGAGAGTATGGAAATTCATACCTGGATAGCATGCCTAGGTTAAATAATAATTCGTTTTGAACTTATAAGAGAAAGATATACGGTGTATTGAAAAATAAGACCTGGAAAAAAATGTGTCTGTGGCATGCAGGAACAAATTTATCACATTTTTTAACAAAAGAGAGGATGACAACTGCAGGAACGTGTTGGTTTACTGTTAAAACCGTAAATGAATAAATACTAATAAAACAAGAAATTCCTCCGAGGTAGGAAAAACACCCCCGTCCTTACCATTCTCACTGCCACCAACTGAGAAGGTTATTTCCCTTTGACCATTAATATGTCCCTCTATAAGTCCTTGTAGAATCTTAATCCACCAATAACTCCCTAACCGTGTGTTTGACTGGTCCCAATTTTTGTAAGGACCGTCTCAGGAATGTATAGAACCTGTTCACCAAGTTTGGTGACGATCGGTCCGTTCATTCTTGAGATCTATATGCGAACACAAACACACAAACAAACAAACAAACAAACACATCGACCGAATCCTATACACACCCCTATACCGGGGGTGTAAAAAGAGTTAAAAGCGGGGGACGGGCGTGTGTGTGTACAATGGGTGTTTTTTTTAGAACAGTCGGTGTGTTCTTTCTTTCTCCTAGATCTGTTGACCCTGCGGGTTTTTTTGTGACTGCCAGGGCAAAACTGAGAGAGAGAGAGAGAGAGAGAGAGAGAGAGAGAGAGAGAGAGAGAGAGAGAGAGAGAGAGAGAGAGAGAGAGAGAGAGAGAGAGAAAGAGAGAGAGAGGGGGGGGGAGAGGGGGGAGAGAGAAAGAGAGAGTGAGAGAGAGAGGAGGGAGAGAGAAAGAGAGAGAGAGAGATAGAGGGAAAGAGAGAGAGAGGGGAGGAGGAGAGGAGGGGGTGCTAAATTCTTTGGCAAGATACAACTTGTTGCAACAAAGCTGAATCCAGCTACCACCCCTGAAACAGCTCGGGTGTTGTTAACCGGGTGCTTCTTGACCTCGGGTGTGTACGGGGTGGGGGACAATACTGCTGTTCGCTGCGAACAACACGTCTGTGCTGATGACACTGCTACTGCTTGGTTTGACCATGGCTTTTCTGAGGGATGACTGTGTGCGAGAAGGTGGATGGGGAGGGGGGGTAGGTTGGGATGTCGTGGGTGTGTGTTTGTGTGGGGGGGGGGGGTAGGGGGTAAGGAAATGGGTGGGTGTTCGTTGGGGATTAACTCGACAGAAAGACATTTCGGTCCGGGTGTGGCTTGAAACCTTTTTACAGACCCAAACCAGCCGTATCTGTTCCACCGCTATCACCCCCACGTCTATATTGTGAAGTCAAAGATCCATTTCTTCCAATGTTAAAAATCGTATGAACTACCAAAGATTTGCACAAGCGTGAAACGCAATTATACGTTCCGCCCGATGTAAGCCTTCTTATAAACATCAAAGACCCGTCCAGTCTTTTAAATCGGGGAAGCGCATCCTTGCACGTGACCACATATCTACTACAGCCTGGCTGCTGCTTTTGCAGATTGTGATGAAATCTAACTCATTGTCTCCCAGGTTCGGATATATCCGTACCCACTCATATGGTTCTATCTGACCAGGTACGGATATATATATCCGCTCAGACTGTTAGCAAAGAGGGTTAGCTTCAGTCGCTTCCTGTAACGTCCATCTAACGCCTGCATTGCAGCGTGTTGATACACAGTTACTACACAGTTACTACAATTCTGAGTGACCTGCTGCAGCACAGCTGGTCTCGGCTAAAAAAAAACCGTGGTCAACAAAGGTGGGGTAGAAAGTGTTAAGTGCACAGGGAGCTGCCAGCGTGTTGAATTTGTGTATGTGACCAAGGAAAAGCACGTCGTTAGTGCGTGCACAAGTCTGTGCAGATGAGATGGTTATCGTTCATACGGGAAGGAAGACATTTCTGAAGATCCTTTTTTTGGCGTGAAAAACAGAGAGAGAGAGAGAGAGAGAGAGGAGAGAGAGAGAGAGAGAGAGAGAG
>NC_090258.1:11874631-11915772 GCF_037325665.1 Littorina saxatilis
GGGGTGCTACATTCTTTGGCAAGATACAACAACTTGTTGCGAAAAAGCTGAATCCAGCTACCACCCCTGAAACAGCTCGGGTGTTGTTAACCGGGTGCTTCTTGACCTCGGGTGTGTACGGGGTGGGGGACAATACTGCTGTTCGCTGCGAACAACACGTCTGTGCTGATGACACTGCTACTGCTTGGTTTGACCATGGCTTTTCTGAGGGATGACTGTGTGCGAGAAGGTGGATGGGGAGGGGGGGTAGGTTGGGATGTCGTGGGTGTGTGTTTGTGGTGGGGGGGGGGGGTGGTAGGGGGTAAGGAAATGAGTGGGTGTTCGTTGGGGATGAACTCGACAGAAAGACATTTCGGTCCGGGTGTGGCTTGAAACCTTTTTACAGACCCAAACCAGCCGTATCTGTTCCACCGCTATCACCCCCACGTCTATATTGTGAAGTCAAAGATCCATTTCTTCCAATGTTAAAAATCGTATGAACTACCAAAGATTTGCACAAGCGTGAAACGCAATTATACGTTCCGCCCGATGTAAGCCTTCTTATAAACATCAAAGACCCGTCCAGTCTTTTAAATCGGGGAAGCGCATCCTTGCACGTGACCACATATCTACTACAGCCTGGCTGCTGCTTTTGCAGATTGTGATGAAATCTAACTCATTGTCTCCCAGGTTCGGATATATCCGTACCCACTCATATGGTTCTATCTGACCAGGTACGGATATATATATCCGCTCAGACTGTTAGCAAAGAGGGTTAGCTTCAGAGCTGTAACGTCCATCTAACGCCTGCATTGCAGCGTGTCGATACACAGTTACTACACAGTTACTACAATTCTGAGTGACCTGCTGCAGCACAGCTGGTCTCGGCTAAAAAAAAACCGTGGTCAACAAAGGTGGGGTAGAAAGTGTTAAGTGCACAGGGAGCTGCCAGCGTGTTGAATTTGTGTATGTGACCAAGGAAAAGCACGTCGTTAGTGCGTGCACAAGTCTGTGCAGATGAGATGGTTATCGTTCATACGGGAAGGAAGACATTTCTGAAGATCCTTTTTTTGGCGTGAAAAACAGAGAGAGAGAGAGAGAGAGAGAGAGAGAGAGAGAGAGAGAGAGAGAGAGAGAGAGGGGGGGGGAAAGAGAGAGTAGACAGACAGTCAGACAATGAGAGAGAGGTTTGTTTGTTTGTTTGCTTAACGCCCAGCCGACCACGAAGGGCCATATCAGGGCGGTGCTGCTTTGACATAATATTATAACGTCCGCCACACACAAGACAGAAGTCGCAGCACAGGCTTCATGTCTCACCCAGTTACATTATTCTGACACCGGACCAACCAGTCCTAGCATTAACCCCATAATGCCAGACGCCAGGCGGAGCAGCCACTAGATTGCCAATTTTAAAGTCTTAGGTATGACCCGGCCGGGGTTCGAACCCACGACCTCCCGATCACGGGGCGCCTTACCACTAGGCCAACCGTGCCGGTCATGAGAGAGAGATACAGTGACAGACAAACAAAGACAAAGAGAGAGACACAGACAGATAAACAGAGACAAATAACACACAGACAGGCAGACCGATAAAGAAAGAGAAACTGTCCAGCACTGACGATCGGAAACTGCATGGGGTTGCAAGCCACCCTTCCAGCTAACGCCAATGTACCCGGCAATGACTGGAACATCCTAAATTACACCCGGGGTGGATACTCGACACCCCGAACACCTCACCTCACTGATCGTGGGACGGAGACAAAATCGACCTCCTGTGCTTTCTTTTTAGTCCGGAGAAGAGTGGGAGGTGGTATAACGGTGTGACTTGAACTCATCGGTGTTGGTTTGTTTGTTTGTTTGCTTAACGCCCAGCCGACCACGAAGGGCTATATCAGGGCGAATCGGTGTTGGTTAACAAGATAACAATAAACATGTACTCATCAGATGGAAAATATATTTGGCTGGTTTCGTCCTCTGTCTTCTTCAACATTAATTTGTTTTTAAACCTGACCTAAAGTGAAGGAGAGTCGACTGGGAAGCGTTTACAAGGGCACGTTATTACACAAATTTAATGATAAATGGCCCTAGAACAAATGTTTGTATTTGTATTTACCGCCAAACAGCAGCCTTAGAGTGCTGTGCAAAGATTCAAAGTGCATCGGACATTAAATTCTACATTTCCCATGCTAGAATAGTTTAAGGAAAGTGTTGTTGAAGTTTATACATCCACTGGAAGGGGTGAAATCGTCGCATATTACTGCACAAATCGACCAAGATATTCGTTGTAATTTTTACATCATTACTTTAGAAGAAAAAAAGTGTGTACATCACGACACACGGCAGCTTGGTAAACATAAGGATCTAGAGTGTTAGGGATGTGTGTGTGTGTGTGTGTGTGTGTGTGTGTGTGTGTGTGCGTGTGTGTGTGTGTATGTGTGTTTTGTTTAAACAGAATCTGTTATGATCAATAACTGTTCAATTTCAAACGTCCTGTATCTATTCAACCATGCGAAGCATCACGCAAAAGTCCATGTTTCAACCAAACAAGTGGGGTACACCAGAAACAGAATCACCCAAACGTTCAACAGGTCCATAAATTGTGAGATGGCCATAATTCAGGGAGCCAACACAGGGACCCTTTGCATGGCCTTGGCAGCTAATTGCAGTAATTATCTGTTTTTCTAAACCAAGCCCGTTTTCAAATTTCACATTTTTGTGCAAAGAGGGCTGTTTTTCTATTCTTCCCTCCCCTTTTATTTCCTTCGGGGGGGTCAACGAGAGGAAAAAAGCGAGCGTATGTTTTGGCCTTTTGTGTTCATTAAAAAAAGAAAAAAACAGTCTCTTTGAGAGGTGGACCTAGGGGGGTAGGGTCTAAAGGTCCCATTACTTTTATTCTGTGGGGTAATTTTCTCTGTAAAAGAAGGTGCTCCGTACAATGAGAAACTCGATTCTCTCTCTCTCTCTCTCTCTCTCTCTCTCTCTCTCTCTCTCTCTCTCTCTCTCTCTCTCTCTCTCTCTCTCTCACACCCCCTCTCTCTTTCTCTCTCTCTCTTTTTCTCTCTTTATCTCTCTCTCCCCCCCCCCCCCCTCTCTCTCTCTCTCTCTCTCTCTCTCTCTCTCTCTCTCTCTCTTCCTTTTGTTGCAAGGTAAGTCTGCGGTAGGGCGTCTGACAGTTCAACGACTGCTGAATGGAAGACTTCATATAATATAACAAGACATTCAAGAATACAAGACTACAGTGTTTTCCTTGTTAACTTGTGTTTGTGGCCTTTGTTAACCAAGACTAAAGAGTCTCGGATCTGATAGCAATAATTTTTTCCAGTAGAGTTACCGGACTTTTGTCCTGTCGTCTGCTCAGGAATTGTATGAAAAGGTAAAATCTTGTTGCCGTATGGATAAAGATGCGTTTGGTGCATGGTTGAGGGGTTTCCTTTAAAGTCAATCGTTGGTATACAGGCTGCGCTAGCTTAGGATTTTGATTGTAGATGGAATTGTATCGCTCAAGTGTATAATTTGCCGGCTATTTGATGTGAATTCGGGTAGCAAAGGGTGAATTTACGTTTGTGACTTCTCTGCAATTTGTGTCTTATTATGGATAATAAATGAAAATAACAGTTAAACAATCTCGATTACAGAGAGGAGGGTGCATTTTTATTTTTAGTTTGTGTTTGAAGTGTATTTATCAACGATGATTATATTTGTCAAATGCTACATGTTTTGTCAATTGGATTCCTGGCTTTTAAAAACGTAATTTATTAGTATTTTTGAGAAAAAATGAAAAAGTGTTACAGTGCCATCTAATCATGGCAAAACGTTGGAAACCATTTGGTTTAAACAAGTTTATTCAGTAAATTTCATTGGAATATTGCCGCATAAATGAAATAAGGAACATGGAGCACAAGCTGGGCTTATGAGCGTACTCTTAAAAGCAAATGGAATTTGGCGGACGATTTTAATATAACAAGTTTCAAATAATGTCAAAATAATGATGGTGAATTATGGTAGACAATCATGTAACAATAAAAGGAGAAAAAAACCACAATGCTAAACTAACAACAGTACTCACACGCGCTCGCACACTCACTCGCACACACACGCACACAATGACTTCCACATGGTAGAAAATAGAATACTACCAGAACAAGAAAATGTAAACAGTATTGCACATGGTCGTTTCAAACCATTTCATTTTAGAAATGATATAAAGACTTTAAGCTGGGTGTTTGTGATTAAATGGACATTTGTGACGATTGTATCCTTAGTATTAAAACAAGGGTCAGTGCATTGGAATTCATGAAGGATTTGAGAGCTTTGGTCAGCATTGTGACAAGTATAGTTAATTACGACGTTTTAAAGGGAAAAGAAAGTGTGTGTGTGTGTGCGCTTGTGTGTGTGCGTGTGTGTGTCTGTGTATGTATGTGTGTGTGTGTGTGTGTGTGTGTGTGTGTGTGTGTGTCTGTGTGTGTCTGTGTTTGTGTGTGTGTGTGGTTGTGTGTGTCTGTGTGTGTGTGTGTTTATGCGCGTTCGTGCGTGCTTGAGTAAGAGAAAGAGACAGACAGACAGACAGACAGGCAGGCAGGCAGACAGAAAATGAGTGAATCAGCTGACACATGGACGGATAACAATAGACACACAAACGATGACAAGCTTGACCTTTGGCGTTGCAAAAAAACACCGTTCTTTGTTCGTCTCGCTTCGTAAGTAACTGCTGTCGGTCGCCCGTCTCTCAAGAGTTAATTCAAAGTAGCGGCCAGTGAATTACCTTGGTTGTGACTCTGTCTACCTTTCTATTGCCTGCTGTTCACTACATGCCGGTTCTTTTGTCCCCGAGTTCTTTGCTGTCTTTCTCACTTTATTGAACGTGGGTAGAGACGGGGGTAAAAACAGATATTTGCCTGGTGTGATAAAATCGTATGTGCCTTGTTCAGGTCCAGTTGCAGTCGAATGCCCTTATTGCATTTTGACGAATGTCGGAGTAAAGTATATTCATTATGTATTTCGTTTATTTCTTTATCTAATCATCGATTCATTTATTTATTTATTTATTCATGTACTTATTCATTCATTCTTTGAAAGCATTGTGAATCAAGTTGAATCAACATCACTGGTCAGTTTCAACAAGCTTAATGAGGTTTCTGTGTCCTTTGAGATCAAAAACAAACAAGCAAACAAACAAACAAATAAACATAGAGTCCAATACAGTAAAATAATATTAATAAAACAGAAAGATGACAAACAATAAAATTAAAATAAAAACTAGGGAAAAGAGTAGAATCAGGAAAAAGAAAAACTCGTTTGAAAGTGCTTATGTCCTCGTGTAAGTTAGGGGAAGAGGAGGGTGGGGACACGTGACCAGAATCCATTGTTTCCTTTGTTATTTTAACTCTAGCACCCTGTCAACACAGTGTGATTTTGAATTTTTCCATTAACCCTGTCACCGTGGCAGATGACACCTTTCAAGATTGTGGTTAACCTTTTCACCTGGGTAAATTAAAACAAAAATTACGTTCGCATATACACGCACGCACGCACGCACGCTCACACACACACACAAACACACACACACACACACACACACACACACACACACACACACACACACACAAACCCCAACCTGGGACAGTTTTGTGTAAGTGTGGAAGGAAAAGACTCCCCGAAAAAGACACGTGACGCAATTTTAAAGAAAAGAAATCTGTGAACAGACGAAAGAGGAACATCTTTAACATCCTTAACAAGCTGTGTTTGTTCAAAGTAAATCTGAGGGGATCTGCAGTTGACTTTGTCAGTTTTGTTCCCAATGATGTTTACAGTACACAGTTTTAGCCAGCAGAGAATATTGCTCAAACGGAACGGGAGGAATAAGATAGATGTCACATCTCGGTCGTCATTCACAGCCCAACTTGTTTGAATTCTGGACATTATTTTCATAAAATGTGTGTACAGCACCCGGCAAAAGAAACGCAACTCATTCGCGCCCACTGTTGCAAGTGATTGTTCGTCATTTTCAAATTGTCGTAACATATGAACCAGATAAGTTGCATTGAAAAGGAAGACAGATTCGTGGAGGATATTTTACTCATGTACTGTACATGCACAGCGGAATATTATACGCACCTCGCAACCGAAAGTGTACACAAGTCTATATAATGTGTCGGGGCTTGAACTTGCGAGTTAGTGAGTAGGCGCACGGGCGCCGTTCCAAGTCCCGTCAGTAATGAGCGAGGCTTTGATGGAGTCGGCAAGTCATCAGCTGTCCACTTGAACATTTCTGCATCTTTGTCACACTCTGCCAGCCATACTGAAAGAGCTCCTTTTGTCTGTCTGTCTGTCTGTCTGTCTTTTCTCTCGCTGATTGTTTTGTGTATGTAGGTCCCTTTAGTAATGAGGGAGATTGAATGTAATGGAGTCGGCAAATCATCGGCTGTCCACACTCCGCCAGTGATTCTGTCTCTGTTAGGATGTTTCCGACTGTCTGTCTGTATTTCTGTTTGTATGTTTCTCTCTCTCTCTCTCTCTCTCTCTCTCTCTCTCTCTCTCTCTCTCTCTCTCTCTCTCTCTCTCTCTCTCTCTCTCTCTCTCTCTCTGAATTTTACCGTCGATCACTTTACATGTGTAACCTCAATTAACATGTTGCATGTTTTGATTTGTATGTTGCTTACTTTGTCATTTTGTGCTTACTTGTCGATTGTTTGCTGGTTCGTTCGTTTAATTTGTTTATTTGTCATGTTGCTTTACTTGTTTATCATTTATTAGACATTTGTATTGGAAGTAAGGACCGGTTGTAAGAAAAGGCGTCGCCTTAAACCTCTATCCTTGAAAAATAAAGTTCCATCATCATCATCATCTCTCTCTCTCTCTCTCTCTCTCTCTCTCTCTCTCTCTCTCTCTCTCTCTCTCTCTCTCTCTCTCTCTCTCTCTCTCTCTCTCCACCTTCTGCCACTTCTCCCCCCTCACCCTCTCTCCCCATTACTCCGTCCCTTCCTCCTCTCTCCCTCTCCCTCCTTCCCTCTCCTGCTTCTTCTCTCAGCAACCATATTAGACGGGCTGCTATGCCGAAACCAAGACTTAATGGTGTGTGTACCATACGTTTTATGTTTTGCTTTTCTGTTTTATACCTGGGCGATGCGATGGACTCTGAATGGTGTTGTGTGTTTGCACGTTGAAGGTTTTGACCTTATCTTTGCAATAAGCCCAACATGTTCTGACTTGTCGATATTGCGAGACGTTCAAAGAGGTTACCTGGTTGGTGTTTATTCTGAACGATCATTTGTTTCAGGCGCTCTTTGTTTATTTATTTATGTACTGATTTATTTATTTATTTATGTGTTTGCTTGTTGTCGTTTTTCTTGTTTTTACCAGTTACATCTTAAACGACTTTCAATAATAAAATCCGGAAATCGTGTATGGCATTATCTATACAAGTCAAAATGATCGAAATGTGCTACCTGTCTGTCTGTCATTCTTTCTTTTGTTCTGGTGTCTTCGTCGGTAAGCTGTCCCATTTATCATTTTCTACTTCTCGTCCTTCTTTTTATATTTAGTCAAGTTTTGACTAAATATTTTAACATCGAGGGGGAATCGAAACGAGGGTCGTGGTGTATGTGCGTGTGTCTGTGTGTCTGTGTGTGTGTGTAGAGCGATTCAGACTAAACTACTGGACCGATCTTTATGAAATTTGACATGAGAGTTCCTGGGTATGAAATCCCCGAACGTTTTTTTCATTTTTTGGATAAATGTCTTTGATGACGTCATATCCGGCTTTTCGTGAAAGTTGAGGCGGCACTGTCACGCCCTCATTTTTCAACCAAATTGGTTGAAATTTTGGTCAAGTACTCTTCGACGAAGCCCGGGGTTCGGTATTGCATTTCAGCTTGGTGGCTTAAAAATTAATTAATGACTTTGGTCATTAAAAATCTGAAAATTGTAAAAAAAAATAAAAATTTATAAAACGATCCAAATTTACGTTTATCTTATTCTCCATCATTTGCTGATTCCAAAAACATATAAATATGTTATATTCGGATTAAAAACAAGCTCTGAAAATTAAATATATAAAAATTATTATCAATTTTTTTTTTTCGAAATCAATTTAAAAACACTTTCATCTTATTCCTTGTCGGTTCCTGATTCCAAAAATATATAGATATGATATGTTTGGATTAAAAACACGCTCAGAAAGTTAAAACGAAGAGAGGTACAGAAAAGCGTGCTATGCAGCATAGCGTAACCACTACCCCGCTCTTCTTGTCAATTTCACTGCCTATGCCGTGAGCGGTGGACCACGAGTATACGGTCTTGCTGCGTTGCATTGCGTTCAGTTTCATTCTGTGAGTTCGACAGCTACTTGACTAAATATTGTATTTTCGCCTTACGCGACTTGTTTTTTCTCTCTTCGTCCTTGAACCATGCATTTGTGCTGGGTTTTTTTTTTAAATCAGTGCATTTAAAAAAAAAGTTGGACCTCAGTTGCATGCAGGCTGCTACAACCCTTTGGGTTGATCAGTGTATTTTATTGTTTTCTGTCAGCTACAATTGTATCAATACAAGTTTTGTCTTTTGTTTTCAGATGGGCTAGACCGGATGTAGGTGTCGCCAAGCGGAAGTAAGATGGAGGAGGACACACCGAGTCGTGTTCAGTCCGAGGCTGAGAGCACGGAACTGCTTGATGATGATGGCTCAGAGGAGGGTGAGTTTTGGACCTGCTTTGTTTGTTTGTTTGTTTGTTTGTTAGTTTGTTATTCTGTCTGTCTTTGTGTCTTTCTCATTTTTGTCTTTCTTCCTACTGGTCTTTCTTTGCTTATATTGTTATGTCTTTCTTTCTTTCTTTCATTCTTTGTTGTTGTTGTTGTTGTTGTTGTTGTTGTTGTTGTTGTTGTTGTTGTTGTTGTTGTTGTTGTTGTTGCTGTTGCTGTTGTTGCTGTTGTTGTTGTGTTTGTTGTGTTGACGTTGTTGATGGTGGTGGTGAGGCTGGCAGTGGTAGTGTTTTGCTTTGCTTTGTTTTGTTTTGTTTTGTTTTGTTTTGTTGTGCTTTGCCTTGTTTTGTTTTATTTTGTTTTGGTTTGGTTTGGTTTGGTTTGGTTTGGTTTGGTTTGGTTTGTTACGTTTTGTGATTTTGTTGATTGTGTTTGTGATGGTGGCGGTGGTGTTTTTGTTTTGTTTTAGTTCTTCCTACTTACCAGCTTGATATTTATTGTGAACTAGTTTATCGAGTTTCCCCAGTAATACTTTTTGTGATGACTCGACTTGGTGTTACGATTGTTAGCCCGTTAGCTGCTAGCTTGCTCCACTGGTTTGTGGGCTATTCAGATTTGATTTCTGAGTATTTCTGGTCATTTTTTCGGACACAAAGATTACTTTGTTGTGTCTTTTCTCTCGTCCGCTTGACTTGTTTTATGGCATGCAGATGTTTATCATGGGAACTTTGTTTAGCTGTCCGTGTCGAGTTCCCGACACTCTTTGGGAACATCTTGAGTTAGAATTAACAGCTTTTCATTATTCTCTATCTCAACTTCGTCTTTGGTATGTCTTGAGCTCATCTCAAGCATACGTCTAGTCGTGTTATTGTATTCTTCTTCTTCTTTTGCGTTCCGGTGTGTAAGTGTCTGATATGACCTCACTCATGTTCTCCAATTGTCCCCTCCCTCATCCCATCCCATTTCAGAGATAATGTATAGATGTTCCAGCTAAAGTCGGTTTTTTCTTCATACACCAAACATAGTTCGTCTATATCTGTGAATTATTTCTTGTCCCATTTCAGTATTTATCTATCTATCTATCTATCTTTCTATTTATATATTTGTCTATCTATATATTTGTCTATCTATCTATCTATCTGTCTGTCTGTCTGTCTGTCTGTCTGTCTGTCTGTCTGTCTGTCTGTCTTGTCTGTCAACCGCAATAGTCTGTTTGTCTGTCTATCAATCTATCACATTATTAACCTAGTGGCAACCTATATTCACATGGGTGTTTTTGTTTTTTGTTTTGCTTTTACAATTGCTACGTGTTGATTTCCTTTCTTGCCGCGCCTCTCTCACTCTCTAACGCGTTTTGAATTCTACAACGCATGTCTTGCCATTTGAACCTCTCTACTATCTCTCCCCGCCTCACTGAACACACCAAAGTGACCAGGCAGCTCGTCTTCACTGACCGAAGCAGGACAGGTAAGTGTCCGGAGGTCACACATTCTTGTCCCTTCATGAGGGAGGATGTTTTCACGCTGCTTTCACCACGGTCGGCTACAATGGCCAGTTAACCCGGGTGGACGTCGGTAGCTGGTCAATCCATCACGACTTTTCGGTCTGTCGGATACTATTGTCTGCGTGGCGTGGGTTGGGTTTGTTCCAGCGTCGCGGACGACGCTGGTATCTGTGGTTGGGAAGAACGTGCCTGTGGAGAATTAGTCTCCAAGCCAAAGCGCGCTGACTCTCCAAGCCAAAACAATTTCAAAGCTGAAAAAAAATGTACAATTTACGCGAAACGATTAAACACAGCTTTCGGGTGTTGTTTTTTTTATATCTAAGATGTACATAAATATACCACTCCGACCATAAGGAAAAGAAAAAAAGACACACAAAAAAAAAGACCGAGAGGAGCCGAGTCAATCCGAGACCAACCGAGAGGACGTGTTTCGCGCCGTTTCGACGTCGTTTGTTCAGATGCGGCCGGTTGGATATGGAAAGCCGTTTGGCTCATAACCATTACACGCGTAATAAAACATAAATACACGTGTAATAAATAATTGATACACGTGTAATAAATGATTAATGTGTAATAATCATTTTTACGCGTGTAATAAATAATTCATACACGTGTAAGAAATGATTAAATACGCGTGTAATAAATATTTCATGCGCGTGTAAGAAATGATAAAATACGCGTGTAATAAATATTTCATGCGCGTGTAAGAAATGATTAAATACACGTGCAGGAAATAGTTTATACGCGTGTAAGAAATGATTAAATACACGTGTAGGAAATTATTTAAATACACGTGTATTTAATCATTACATACACCCGTAATAAACTTAAAACTTGAATCGGAAAATATACGACATGCAAAGCAACAACTCTCGTCTATTCTACTTCCGGTTCGCGCGCACAACAACCGACTTCATCTGATGAAACAAGTAACTTACCTTTCCAATGCTGTGCGAGCCTGGGCAAAGGCGTTAAATTGTTCTCGCAAACCTTCTAAGGTGACATTGACGTTTGCCGCTTCCGCCATCTTGAGCTGTAAGCGTGCAAAGCGAG
This sequence comes from Littorina saxatilis, assembly GCF_037325665.1. NCBI lineage: Eukaryota > Metazoa > Mollusca > Gastropoda > Littorinimorpha > Littorinidae > Littorina > Littorina saxatilis. Next base: position 11,885,861 of record NC_090258.1, read on the forward strand.
GCGATGAAGACGCATAGAGTGTTTTTCATGTGGATTCCCAGTCCGAGTTTTTAAGTCGCTTAACCACGTGACTCCTGCATTTTTAACGCTTGTATGAAATATTTATTACACGCGTATTTATTCATTTCTTACGCGTGTATGAAAAATGTATTACACGTGTATTTAATCATGTCTTACACGTGTACGAAATGATTAAATACACGTGGAATAAAAATGTCATACACGTGTACGAAATGATTAAATACACGCGTAATAAATATTTCATGCGCGTGTAAGAAATATTTAATACACGCGTAAGAAATATTTCATGCGCGTGTAAGAAATAATTAATACACGCGTAATAATCATTTCATGCGCGTGTAAAAAATATTTAAATACACGTGTAATAAATAATTACACGTGTATTTAAATATTTCTTACACGCGCATGAAATGTTAATTACGCGTGTATTTAATCATTTCTTACACGAGTATGAAATATTTATTACACGTGTATTTTAATCATTATGCTATTCCATAGCATGAGAAAAAAGATAAATTACACGTGCAATAAGAAATAAATACACGTGTATTAGTCATTTATTACGCGTGTATTTATGTTTTATTACACGCGTAATGGTTATGAGCCAAACGGCTTTCCATAGATCAGTTGCGGTCATACAGGGGCGCCTTGCACAAGAAAAGATCTTCAACAATCCCGATCATCATCATGGTACAATAATGTTTTGTGCGCCCCCATGTATGTGTTCTGTGCTAATAATGCACGGTTGTGAAATGTCCGTACACATTTTGTGGCACTATGTAATTGTTAGTGCATCCTCCTGCGGATGCTTCGTGCTAAAAATGCACTTCCATTAAAATATTGTACGCTCATGTCAGTAATATATTTTCAATTGTTTCTCTGTCAATTTCAAGTGTTTGTTTCCAATTACTTCAGTATCTCCCTGTTGCAATTCCAGGTGATTCATTATGCATGTGCCAATTTGAGGTGTTTAATTCTGATTCCTGTATTTACAGTGTAAAATTAAAACTATTGTTTTCAAACATTCCTATGACACCTGGTAATGGTTCTGTGGTTTTGTTTTTACTTTGTATTTTGTTTTTCTGCAATAAATATTTGAAATGGATCTGAGGCCGACTTACTACTTTTAGCACTCTTTTTCACCACATTCCCACGTACAGATATTGCAATATCAACTCTTCCTTTCTACCTGTTTCAAACAAGCTCTATTTTTTAATTAAAAAGTTTTTACTAAATGTCTTAACATAGAGGGGGGAATCGAGACGAGGGTCTTGGTGTATGTGCGTGTGTGTGTGTGTGTGTGTGTGTGTGTGTGTGTGTGTGTGTGTGTGTGTGTGTGTGTGTGTGTGTGTGTGTCTGTCTGTCTGTCTGTGTGTGTGTGTGTAGAACGATTCAGACTAAACTACTGGACCGATCTTTATGAAATTTGTTATGAGACTTCCTGGGAATGATATTCCAGGACGTTTTTTTTTTGGTTTTTTTTATAAACGTCTTTTATGACGTCATATCCGGCTTTTTTTTACAAGTTGAGGCTGCACTGTCACACCCTCATTTTTCCATCAAATGGATTGAAATTTTGGCCAAGCAATCTTCGACGAAGGCCGGACTTCCGTATTGCATTTCAGCTTGGTGGCTTAAAAATTAATTAATGACTTTGGTCATTAAAAATCTGAAAATTGTAAAAAAATAAATAAATTATAAAACGATCCAAATTTACGTTCATCTTATTCTTCATCCTTTTCTGATTCCAAAAACATATACATATGTTATATTTGGATTAAAAACAAGCTCTGAAAATTAAAAATATAAAAATTATGATCAAAATTAAATTTCCGAAATCGTTTTAAAAACTATTTCATCTTATTCCTTGTCGGTTCCTGATTCCAAAAACATATAGATATGATATGTTTGGATTAAAAACACGCTCAGAAAGTTAAAACGAAGAGAGGTAGGCTACAGTAAAGCGTGCTATGAAGCACAGCGCAACCGTTACCGCGCCAAACAGGCTCGTCACTTTCACTGCCTTTTGCACTAGCGGCGGACTACGTTCAGTTTCATTCTGTGAGTTCCACAGCTTGACTAAATGTAGTAATTTCGCCTTACGCGACTTGTTTTTTCTTGTGGCTGTTTGATCAATTCATAGCAAGCATTGACTGAAATAAACAATTTATACATCCAGCACAACATGCAGTTCATTGACTTTTGACCCTAACCTTTTAACACTTCCCAAAATAAATCTTTGGTGGACATTGCATCGACGCTGTTCATTTTGAATGAACATTTTTCTTGTGTGTGTGTGTGTTTGGCGGTGTCCTTGGTTTGATGGAGGTGGGGGTGTTGTTTGAGAGGGGGGGAGGGGGAAGGGGGGAGGGAGTGGAGAGAGGAGAAGGGGCTTGAGTGTGCTGGTTCTTGACAGCCAGATAGACAAAAATCAAAAGACAGTTTTATATGATAACAAAAATACGTAAGATTTGAACGTGGAAATGCTCAGAAAGAAGTCGGAAAGAATGAAGAATATTGCTAAGAAAGAAAAGTTCTCAAGAATAAAAAAAAAAAAACCCACCGTAATGGCATAGGTAAGAAGAAGAAGAAGAAGAAGAAGAAGAAGAAGAAGAAGAAGAAGAAGAAGAAGAAGAAGAATACATCCCGAACTTTGCAACCTGTCACCTTTAGCATTATAGGGCTGACCTTTGACTTGGGGTTGCTTCCAGCAATGTGGAAGTCGTTTACAACATCAGGTAGCAGAGTAAGGTGATCGCCTCCCTTGTGTACTCAGTTCTCCCCCTTTTGTTCCCGGCGTGACGCAGTTGTCGTTCTTTAGGACTCGCAGGGTTGCCGTTTCCGATCGCTAGAACGTGTCAGGCTGTGTTCCGATGTTGTGTAGTGCACCTGTAAATGTTAGCTTGGTTCTCTTGTGTCGGATTCTCTCTCTCTCTCTTTCTCTGTTCTTCCTCCATTTCTTGCAGGGTGGGGGGGGGGGTGTAAATGGGGGCGTGTGGAGCAGGGGGCAAGGAAACAGAGAACAAAACACAATTTTCCCCATTTTTGGAAATACATTGGACTCTGTGGTCGGGGGGCTGGGGCTGGGGCAGTAGACGAGAAAGAAAAGCCGAAAGATGGATTACATAAGCTACACGCTTTCAATTCAAGCATAACCGTATCTAACGTCACACTTATTTTCGTCGCTCTTCCGGAAGCGCGAAACAAATGATGAAGTCTCAGCCTCTTTGTCAAAGAATAAATTGGTCGACAAATAAAAAAGGAAATGTCAAAGCACCACCTGCGGTTGTCGTTTACTTTCTTGACGACTAAACCAACACGACGGATTGCTGCTAACTGCAAGAAGCAAACACTCAGAGTGGGACCTTTAACTCCCGCAGCAAATATCAATCAGGAACCGTTTGAATTTGATCCGAACAGGGTGTCCAGTTTCACGGCTATATCAAGGGTTGGCGAGTGGCGGGAGAGGGAGATTTTTGGGTGGGTGGGAAGGGATAAGTAGGGATGGGGGGTGGGGGGGGGGGGGTGGAGACGGATTTAAGGATGGTAGGTTGGTATTGGAAAGGTGAAAGTGGAGATTCTCTGCAGTATCTTCCTCTACTTGGTCAAACATTAACAGAATATTGTTGAAATTGTATAAAGAGATGTAGGTGCAATATGATTATAAACATCCCGTGTCAAAACATTCATTCTAGCAGACATGACCAGTGCAAACAAGACAGACGTGTTGCCATACTCGATCGTTTCTTAGTACCCACAGACCGACTTCTGAGGTAGACAAAGAAGGTAAACCTATTACTACTCTTGAATAGCCACTGGTCATGACAGCCATCAGGATTGGAGAAATCATTTTGAATTTACCTACTTGTACATATCTCCTGTACCTGTGCAGTAATAGAATAATGGGTGGAGTATTTGTGACCCTCCAACACGGAATGAGTCGCAAGTCACCTTTGCATGATTTTCATATTTTTACATTTTCCTAAAGGGTTTTTTATGCTCTATCCAGTGATAGTGGTGAAAACCGTTTTAGAAAAGAGCGAAAACTGTTTGAGTTATAAGCCTGTGACTAAGGTGACCCTCACACTGTTACCCGGACTTATATTAATAATAATAATAACTGACAATTTTTAAGTGCCTAACCTTTGGCTCTAGGCCCTTTACAAAGGAACATATATATACAGAACTAGATGAATACCCGCTTAGAACTAGATGAATATACAGAACTAGATGAATACCCGCTTCGCCGGGTACCCGGCTTCGCCGGCGCATTGTACGCGATTGACGCCACACGAAGGAAGGGAGATAAACGCGCAAAACACTGGCGCATTGTACGCGATTGACGCCACACGAAGGAAGGGAGATAAACGCGCAAAACACTGGAGAAGATAAGGAAGAGTTACTGGGAATGGATGTACAGAAAAACCAAAATCGGTTGAGCGCTGCGCGCTGAGGGCACGTGTTGAAAGTTTTCATCGACCAAATTGTGTCCGGGGTCTACCTAATATGCCCACCAAATTTGAAGCAGATCTATCGAGAACTTTGGCCGTGCATCGCGAAGTGACACAGACAGACAGACAGACAGACAGACAGACAGACAGACAGACACAAGCCGTATATAGATATAGATAGATAGATAGAACAATTAAAAGTACAACCTACATATTTAAGCCGAGCGCAGAACCGCGCGAGGTTTGTTTGTTTGTTTGCTTAATAACGCCCAGTCCACCACGAAGGGTGATATCAGGGCGGTGCTGCTTTGACATTTAACGTGCGCCACACACAAGACAGAAGTCGCAGCACAGGCTTCATGTCTCACCCAGTCACATTATTCTGACACAGGACCAACCAGTCCTAGCACTAACCCCATAATGCCAGACGCCAGGCGGAGCAGCCACTAGATTGCCAATTTTAAAGTCTTAGGTAGGACCCGGCCGGGGTTCGAACCCACGACCTCCCGCTCACTGGGCGGACGCCTTACCACTAGGCCACCGTGTTGCGGTTACTAACGAAGGGAACGCGTAGGATGGGGGATTGTGTTATTTTTGGGAAACTGTCGTACTGCATTGCTATGGTAAATATAAAGGAGTACGTAGTAGACATGAACGAATCTATGGATATGAGTTACGGGCAGTGCTAATATCTGCGCTTGTTAATACAAGTACTGGTGTGTGTTATGTGTTATTATAATCTCATTGAATGTCCTGATAATCATATACTAAAACTCCCCCGAAATCGGCGTATGCTGCCTGAATGGCGGGGTAAAAACGGTCATACACGTAAAAATCAACTCGTGCAAAAACATGCGTGCACTTGGGAGTTTCAGCCCATGAACGAAGAAGAAGAAGAAGAAGAAGAAGGTATACTAAAACGCGTGTTTCAAAATCGTTGACAGGCAGGTTAGATGCATGTGTCGAAGAAAAATTTCCATTTTGATGTATTCATTTTATGGACAATAAAGTCTGTGTTATTGTTATTGTTATATTCACGTCAAAACCGAACCAGGTACGTTGCATCTATAGAACTCTGTTGGCAATATTTTAAGAAGTGCAAGGGAGTCGAGTCCTAGGGGTCACCGTACCCTCACCCTGCAAAAGTTCGGCAGCGCTGCCAAAATGACGACAAAAGTTTTGGCGATTTGAAATATATTTCAGCGACTGGTGACGCCAAGCAACATCCGCGTAAACGAACAAAGGATACAGCGAGAATTGCACTGCGTACCTACAAGAAAGGGAGAATTGGAAGGAGTTTTAGGCAAAAAAGACCTCGTGGAAAAAGCGAAAAGTGCCTGGATGGCTAGGTAGGTAGGCAACAACCAGTAAAGCAAATATAAAACAAGTCGCGTAAGGCGAAATTACTACATTTAGTCAAGCTGTGGAACTCACAGAATGAAACTGAACGCACTGCATTTTTTCACAATGACCGTAGTCCGCCACTTGTGCAAAACGGAGTGAAACTGACGAGCCTGTTTAGCGCGGTAGTGGTTTCGCTGTGCTGCATAGCACGCTTTTCTGTACCTCTCTTCGTTTTTAACTTTCTGAGCGTGTTTTTAATCCAAACATATCATATCTATATGTTTTTGGCATCAGGAACCGACAAGGAATAAGCTGAAATTGTTTTTAAATCGATTTCGGAAATTTAATTTTGATCATAATTTTTATATTTTTAATTTTCAGAGCTTGTTTTTAATCCAAATATAACATATTTATATGTTTTTGAAATCAGGAAATGATGTAGAATAAGATGAACGTAAATTTGGATCGTTTTATATAAAAAAAAAAAGTTATTACAATTTTAAGATTTTTAATGACCAAAGTCATTAATTAATTTTTAAGCCACCAAGCTGTAATGCAATACCGAATTCCGGCCTTTGTCGAAGATTGATTTACACAAATGTCAATCAATTTGATTGAAAAATGAGGGTGTGACAGTGCCGCCTCAACTTTTACAAAAAACCGGATATGACGTCATCAAGGATATTTATCGAAAAAATGAAAAATATATCCGGGGATATCATTCCTAGGAACTCTCATGTCAAATTTCATAAAGATCGGTCCAGTAGTTTGGTCTGAATCGCTCTACACACACACACGCACAGACAGACACACACATACACCACGACCCTCGTCTCGATTCCCCCTCTATGTTAAAACATTTAGTCAAAAGGGAAAAAAGATCCCCACCCCCCACCCCCCCCCACCCCCCCCCCCCCAAAAAAGAGAGACTGTACAGTAGTAGCCCAGGCCGAAATTCCTCTACACCCCCTTTTCACAAGATGCTCCTGAACAAACCGATACAAACCCCGCCACCCGGTTTTTTTTCACCACGAGCACACTCCATAACATCCTCAACCAACTTCCCCCATACCCGTCGCCCGTGTTCGTGAACAAGCGACGCTGTTTGCAGACCGTCCAGAGGCAAACATCCCCCTATTCAATAAGGCTACCCGTTCTTTGCCGGGTGGGCGCGGGTATAGGACCCTGGGTGGATTGTCTGAGCGGCCTGAAAAGAGTTTTTCGGGGTATACGGCTCGTTCACGGTTCGTATTTGCCAAACTACTCGTTTCACATCGCGGAGTAAAGGCCTGCCCTTTTTGTGTGCGTGTAGTCATTTTATTCGGGTCCGCGCCGATTCAAAGTGAAGTACAACTACAGGAATTTTTCCTTGTAAGTAATCATTTCGAAAAATTGGATGGGGGGGGGGGGGGGGGGTGGGGAGGGATGGGGGTTGGGGGTTATAGTGTAACAGCAAGAATTTTTCCTTCTTATGAATCATGTAGAGAAAAACTGGAGGATAAAACTGGAGGGGGGGGGGGGGGGGTCGTTTGGTGATGATTTTGAAATACTGGATGAAATACTGGTTACGGGGGCTGCGTTGGTGGCGGTACCTTTGTAGATGTGGTGATGAAAGTTAGTGCAAGAATGTCTTTGTTGAAGTTCATTTGGAAATAAATGGAGGGGGGGGGGGCGTGGAACCGAAGTGGGGGAGATGGTGGCCGGGTGGATGGGTTGGCGAAAGTGAGTTCAAAAATGTCCTTTACACACATAGGAGAGGGGGAAGGGTAGTGAGGGTGGGGATGAGGGTGCGGAACTTGGGGGGGGGGGGGGGTGGGCGGCAGAATGCCAAAAGTGTGTGTCCAAGACCGTTGAATTTGGAGTTCATTTAAGAAAGTTAGATGCGGATCAGGTTGGGAAAGGGGGAGCAGAGTGGTGGGCGGGGGGGGGGGGGGGGGGGTTGGAGGCTGAAAACAACTGCAAAAGTGTTTGCTATCTTTGAATCCTTTTTCCAAATAAAGGTGGGGAGGACATGGGGAGAGGGAGAGAAGGAAGCGAGGAAAGGACGGGACCAGGTAAACGCGTGCATTAGGTTGTCACCGCAGGTGCAGGTGTGAGATGATGTGAAGCTGTCTCCATTAAAAGTTCGAGTGTTGCCGTTACAAATCGTCGCTTTGCTTGTTAGAGAGAGTGAAAGAGAGAGTGAGATCATGAAATGTTGGAAGATTTTGTTTTTTTCAAATAGGAAGAGGTACGATAAAAACCAACAAGCAACCATGGAAGTTGGTTTAGAAATAAAGTCTGGGGTCGCTCAAGAAAGCCACTGTACTGCTGTACCCACTCCCACATCTGTATGACCCTTACCACGGGTGCAGTAGCTTTTATGACAATTGTCATTCAGCCCACGTTACCTCTGAACTAATGTTACCGGGTACATCCACCCCCTTCTGTGCTATTTTCACCCGTTTCCCTATACCCTTGAAGGTAACAAGGGGACCTGTAGATTCTAATTCTGGTGTACTCTCTGTGTGAAGGCGTGTTCCGTCTTTCTTGGCGTGACTAGTTTTTAAGACTTTTTAGTTATTTACTTATTTATAAAACAAAACAAACAAAAACAGCCAACCACACAACTCCGATACAAAGCTTTAAAAAAAAAAAAGTTTTTTAAAAAGCAGTACCCTCTTAAAACTATAAAACAAAAACAAATATAACAACAAACAAACACACACAAATGAAAAACAACAACAACGTTTTTCGGCTTTATACCAGTTTTGCAGGCTTGGTTAAACATGTTTTAAGCTGTTGCGTGGATAAAAGTGCCAGCACCATGCTTACTTCCGAAAATGTAAGCTCTTGGTAGCTCGTCTTGGGCAAAAAGCGTAAAATTATTCCTTCAGATTTTGTTTTGCAAATGTTGTGATCTGTAAAGTGGCGGGGATATAGCTCAGTTGGTAGCGCGCTGGATTTGTATTCAGTTGGCCGCTGTCAACGCGAGTTCGATCCCAGGTTCGGCGGAAATTTATTTCACAGAGTCAACTTTGTGTGCAGACTCTCTTCGGTGTCCGAACCACCCCCCGTGTATACTACATTGGGTGTGCACGTTAAAGATCCCACGATTGACAAAAGGGTCTTTCCTGGCAAAATTGCTTAGGCACAGTTAATAATTGTCTACCATACCCGTGTGACTTGGAATAAGGCCGTGAAAGGTAAATATGCGCCGACATGGCTGCAATCTACTGGCCGTATAAAATTTCATCTCACACGGCATCACTGCAGAGCGCCTAGAACTGTACCCACGGAATATGCGCGATATAAGCTTCATTGATTGATAAAGATCCGCAAATTTAGAGTTTTATTTTCAAATTTTAGAAAAAGCAATATCTTTTTTGTTCAGTGTTATTACCCGGCCTGCTTTGTGATTAAATTGTTCTGAAAGAGAAACCGAGGAGAAGTTTTAGAGTGATTTGAAATTGAATTGTAGCGGCAAAGACCCCTTCAAAGCTGTCGACCATACAAGAGAGAAGACAGGATACGCAGTCACATCTTTCAATAGAGATACCGTTTTTGAATTCAGACAACCTTCGGCTTACAGAACCTTTTCAACAAAACCCCAGGACTTTTGTTTGCAGACGACAAACACGAAAGACGAGTATACGAAGACATCTACCCCGGGTGGCTTTGCTTGTTCTAGCATATCTTCTTTTCATTTTTGAATCCAATTATGTCTTAAGTGTCAGGCCCCAAGGTCTGTAATGTCGGGTCTTAAGTATTCATGGACACGCGTGTGTATTATGGGGAAGGTTTTTGTGTAGGGTTGTGTGAATGGGAGAATGATTGTTGTGTGTAGTTTATGGGAGTTTTAATGTCGAAAATGAGATTATGGGGGTGATGTGTGGGGGTGGGATGGGGGTTTATGAAGCAGCCTTTGTGTGTGTGTGTGTGTGTCTGTGTGTGTGTGTGTGTGCCTCTGTGTGCGTCTGTGTGTGTGCGTGTGTGTGTGTGTGTGCCTGTGTGTGTGTGTGTGTGTGTGTGTGTGTGTGTCTGAGAGTCCGTTTGTCTATCGTTCTGTCTGCCTGTCTGTCTGTCTGCCCGTATGTCTGGCTGACCGGCCATCTGTGTGTCTAAACGTCTGTTTGTGTGCGCGCTCGAATTCGTATTTTACATCAATTTTTATCGTGACTGATATTTTGCTGTCAAAGCAGAATCGCAGTGGGATGGGTGTTGGACGTTGATGATATCTTTATCGTGAAAAGATATCAGAAATATTACCCTTTACCGCATCGTACCAAGGTACGGCGCCAGTTTGCCAGACGTTTGTTTGTAGATTAACCTATGAAAATGTCCGCTTCCATATCGTGTCGGGATGGAACATGAGGTTGACACTGCTTTTAATGACTGAGCATGTTAATGTTTGCAGATTGCAAGAAGAGTTTTGCTTTTAGTATTATGCAGTATTCTTGTTACGTTGCGGCAATGTGTATACTCCTCGTTTGCTTTTTAATGTTGCTGCGTTTTGTTTTGGACACCTTTACACCCCAATAGCCAGAAAAGTATTACATGTTCACTGGACTGGCTAAAGAGTCGCATATACAGGGTGGGCCACAAAAAGAGGGACAAAATCAAACTCTCATATTTTCTAAGAAAATAATTGTTTCTTTCTGACCAGAATGTCCTTTGTTGTTGGTAACCACACTACCAGTGTTTCTGAACTTATCAACCAAGCGTGTGATAGTATGACGATGTGGTATTTTCTTTCCAGAGTGTTCGCGTCGAAACTGTCTTTGAACCAGAGTAGGTGACTACAGTTCCACAATCTTGGTCCTCTCTTCGACGGAAAAGTGATCGTAGGGGTCCATTCTTCTGTCAGATAAAACTTACAGGTCTTGGTTTAAACAATGTTTTATTAAATCAAACATGATACAAAAATACAACGATAAACAATAGGGACACGAACTCAAGCAAACGCTTATATTACGCGCCCTACGAAGTAGGAAAATAACGCAAATATGATGTCGGACATGCAATATTTATCAATTGTTGAACTATCTACAAGAAGAGCATAGTTAAAGTAAATCAGAAAGAATAAGAAAAAGCTAGCAGGAGGAAGAGGGGGGAGGATGGAGGAGGGAGGAGAAAACGGTAGGTACATATAAAAGATGAAGTTGGCAGCGCATACAAATAAGAATATACATAGTACATTACAAACCATAGTCCTGTGGCAAGTAAGCAGTAGCTCGCTAAATATACATTTGAAAAATGCATATAAAATAAGGTTTGTTGGCTTGAATATGGGTACTGAGTCAAATCAACAGAAACGACCAGATTCATGGATAAACGATTGGACACTTTCAAAAACAAGCTTCTTAGTGCAAAGGGAAAGGTTTTCGCTACCATTTAACAATATTTCAACTTGTCTGTAATTAACAGGAAGTGCGTTTATTGTAGACAGGCGAGCATCTACGTACAAAGGACAATGTGTCAAATAATGGTCAGCTGTTTCGTTCGGGTAGCCGCAAGCGCACTGTGGGTTTCCCTGTAGGTGGCGTTTACACAGGTCAGAATTCAAATTACTCGTGTTTAGGCGCATTCTGCAGTGGTGAATCTCTTCCAGTCTTTTACCACAGTAATAATAGGCAGGTACGTTATAATCAGGAGTAGATAAATAGCGTTTGAAATCGCTGATTGAGTTAGTTGTTTTGATGTTGTCTGGCAAGGTGTTCCACAGGACAGTAGTAGATGGTATAAAAGATCGACGGTATAATTCAGTTTTGCACATGGGGACTCTTCTTTCTAATGGTCTTCTATGATGGTAGGGGTTAACATCAGAAGTTAAAGGTGGCAAGAGATCTGATAAGTAAATAACTTACAGGTCTTCTGGATATATCACCTGAAAATCAGAAAGAAACAATTATTTTCTTAGAAAATATGAGAGTTTGATTTTGTCCCTCTTTTTGTGGCCCACGTCATCCAGCAGCGCGGGGCCTGGATTGAACATGTCATCAATTACTGACAAGAGCAACCAAATGTTCTTCGATTTCGAAATGCTTTGGTATAATAAAAATTTGAGATGTTGTCCACATCTGGTGAAAAAAATCTTGCGAAAATTCTTGTATTTGTAGAAACTATTACAGTTTCTTTTTGTCCCTCTTTTTCTGGTACACCCTGTAGATGTTTACCCTCCCTCTGTGTTTTCACGGGCTTGGGACCGTTTTGACAGGATATGTCAAAGCCACATTGGGGATTTTTGGGATTAAACAATACGAGCATTATTTACAGAAGCAAAACATGGTTTAACAAATTTATTTACAAAAACGACAAAGTTGTTTGGCATTGGAATGTTAACCATATCACAGGCGGAGGTATCACAGTCAAAAAAAGAAAGAGACCCATTAGAGGGGTATTACAGTCAAAAAAGAATGAGACCCGTTAGACGGGTGTAGGTAGGGTTGAAACCCCATCAGAGGCGATCACACGCTTGATGTAGAAAAACGAGAGTGACTTTCTGGTTTGGGAATAGGTGAACATAGACTTTCCGTCTGTCTTGAAACCCGTGTTTGTACCGCCACCACTTTCTTGCGTTATTAGCACCTGTTGGGAAGACTCTTTTGTCAGTTTGTTTTGATTTTTGTTCAAGCCTTTTGAACTAAATTTGGTCCCACTGTCTCCCTCACAAAAGTAGGTTTTAGAACACAAACCAATGAACACATTTCCTTGGTATTCGGTTTTAAAGAGACCGGGTGTTCGTTTGTCATAGTGGACACGTGCTGTACAAGCCTGACAGAGAGTTGAGTCCCACAGGGCGTTAGCTAAGCGGGTGTTTTGGAATGTTACCTCGTGTTGGTCACAGGCTTGTGCGGGGAACCATTGATTATACACTTGGTAAAACTGCTCTCGCAGTTCAGGACGAACCGCATCTTCTAACGTTGAAGCCCTAAGCGCCATGTATAGAGAATCTGTATCCATTTCCAAAAGCTGGTAGTCGGTTCTGGACACAAACTTATCTAGAAAATCAAAATGAAACTCCAACATGCGTAGTTTAGCGTACTGGTAAACAAAGTATCCAATCTGAGAGGGAAGTGACCAGTTGATTTTTTTTTTTAGCCATCTCTACTTCAGTGACAACCTCTGTTACTTCTGTTAGTTTTTGAAAACGACCGTTGTTGATCAGTTTTGAGGCCTCGTCAGACAAAACGTAATGAATATCACGATGGTTGGCCACGTTAGTTAAGGTTTTCCCGTAGGCTGAGTTACCGTGCAGTTTGAAAGTTTCAGCTAAGATAGCTTTTGACGGGTCTTGGTCCCCTATACTCGTCTTGCGTTTGAAACGCTGTCACCAAACTGACGGAAACAGGTTTTGGGTTGATACTCTACGATCAGCGTGATGTTTTTTACAATCAACCCATGCTGCACGTACCAAAACAAGAGGGGTGTGGCTAGCAGAATTTGTTCACCGTGGTAACTCCCTACAAGTGTACGGCGTAGTTGGGATAAGAGCTTGTGTTTTTCAGCGTAGTCTTTCATAAAATCCCCGATCTGTTCTCGGCTGACAGACTCATTTTTGGCTCACGAAGTGTAGCCTATGCGATCGTAACTTTGTCTGTCTGTGCGTGCGTGCGTATGTGCGTATGTGCGTGCGTGCGTGTGTATGTCTGTGGTAGAAACTTTAACATTTCGTCATTTGAAGACGTCACATTATGGCGTAAGAGGGTTAGACGTCACGCGAAAGAATGTCTCGGTCATTGTTAGTTTGAGCGGGCCGAGACTATTTGGCAGTCGTGTCTGTAAGTAGGCTACATGGAGACAGACAGATCTAGATCTAGTGTCTCTCTTTCTTGCACAGTGTCACCAATGCTTACTGTGTGTGTGTGTGTGTGTGTGTATGTGTGACGGAGTGGTTGAGTTTGTGTTACTGTTTGTCGATTTCTTCCGTGAGCCTTGAAGGCTTCGCCTCTTGTTGAAAATGGACTGCATTTCACTGAAATGGTCTTTTAGATGGTCAGGTACATAAATATCACACTGTACCAACCCGAACAAAGTTTTGTTTTGCACCGCGTCTAAGACAGTTTGATCTGTGATGGTAGAAGGATGCCGGAAGGGTTTAAGTGTCGGAAAACGATCTTGTAGAAAAGCCTGAATGGAGGTGTTTTGTTTTTTGTCTGCGTGCATTTTTCAACGACAGTCACACCCACATCCTCACGCAAGTATTTGGTAATGTTGGTTGTATGCTCTCCGAGTTCAACTAGCGTCTTTCCGGTGACAGGGTTAATCGTTTTACCGGTGGTCACAGAACAGTCATGCCCGTGGAACAAACATCCGTGAAACTGATAGCAAATTTGATTTGTGGCATCCCAAACATCAATTCTAATCTTTTTTCGACCAAGGGCCTTCTCTTTCGCGTTAAACTTATGTTGGAGATGGATCTGTTTTTTGATTCCATGACCCACTCCAACCATTCCCGAGCTAGCTGACCGTAGGGATCTGTTTTTTCCGCTTTAAAAGCGTTTTCTTTTCTACGAATGACAGGGTGCTCTGTGGGCATGTCTTGCATGAGTGCAGCTAAATACAGCGCATTTGCATCAAATCCCTGAACAGACTGTACCGGTTTGTCCTGATTACCACGAATGTGTGTTTTGTCTTTTTCGTGGTATCTGTGAAAGACAATAGACGGACCCCCGACAATGTTCTTTCGCAAAAGTGCGTGAACGTCTTTTTGTTTTTTGTTAAAAAGTGAAAAGTAGGTATCTGAAGACAACGTGTCAAACAGATACTTCAGTGTCACACCGGGGACAGAAATACCGTCTTTCAGCAAATCAACTCGCAGACTAGCGTACATACTAATCTGATGCTGCAAAGCAACCAGAAACGGCCCTGTAGCTAGGTTGTTGTACCACACCAAAAAATCCTTCAAACTCGTCATTTTGTTTTCAGTCCACACACGCTGACAAAAAGCGTACTCTGTATCAGAAATATTTGAGTTTTTGAGCTTACTAAAAAAAGGCTGCATGGGGTGGGAGTTCTCTTTCGTCTAGTGTACTTAGACTAGTGACGTATTCATAGCAGAAACAAGAGGCGAAGCCTTCAAGGCTCACGGAAGAAATCGACAAACAGTAACACAAACTCAACCACTCCGTCACACATACACACACACACACACACACACAGTAAGCATTGGTGACACTGTGCAAGAAAGAGAGACACTAGATCTAGATCTGTCTGTCTCCATGTAGCCTACTTACAGACACGACTGCCAAATAGTCTCGGCCCGCTCAAACTAACAATGACCGAGACATTCCTTCGCGTGACGTCTAACCCTCTTACGCCATAATGTGACGTCTTCAAATGACGAAATGTTAAAGTTTCTACCACAGACATACACACGCACGCACGCACATACGCACATACGCACGCACGCACAGACAGACAAAGTTACGATCGCATAGGCTACACTTCGTGAGCCAAAAACCCTTTTGCTCTTCGACACCGAACGCCTTGAGGTACTTGGAATAACCAAAACCTGGCGCAAGAAAATTGTTGATGTCGAAAAACCGAAGTTTGTCTGTACAAAGACACATATACTGATTGTTTCCTTTAACAACAAACTTGAAAGGGGTCTTTTAGGGGCCTTCTTTTTTCTCTCTGTTTTGACTTCTTCTTCTTCTTCTTCTTCTTCTTCTTCTTCTTCTTCTTCTTCTTCTTCTTCTTCTTCTTCTTCTTCTTCTTTCTCTTCTTCTTCTTCTTCTTCACCCACGGTATCAAAACCATCTGGTTCAAAAACAGGGTCTGTTTGACTGTCGTCTTTTGGAAGATCGTTATGGGCTGTTTTGTCTTTGACAAACTTTTCAATGAGAAAAGGTTTGATCACATTCAGATCGTAGCGGGAAGAATTGAAACCTACGACAGGCAGTTCTTGTAAATACTCATATAATTTATGTCTGAGTCTTTCTACGGGGATGTTGAGGTTATCCGTTTCTTGTTGTTGTGTCTCTTCGATCTCAGTCAACTGGTCAAACACATCTTTAAATTCTTCACAAAGAAGAGCACAGGAGGCCTCGGAGATACGTTCTAGGTAGTTAACCATGCTATCCACTAGTTCTTGAGGGTCACCTTTACTCACAAAACAGGTTGGTTCTGTGAAATGGGGAACATTACTGCATACAGAAACAGAAACTGTGTACAGTTTGACTCAGCTGATTTTGTCTGTGGCAAGTTATCTGTGTCAAAAAACACCTCAAAATCAAAAGTCGCTCTGTAGGGAAAAACAAAATCTGTGGCTACCTGAATACTGTGGCTTTGTAACTGTTGAAAAATGTTTTGAGGTGGTGAGTAAACCCACGCCTTTGAACGTTTCTTTTGAGCCCTCACCCTGACAAGTCTGCTCATGTCGATTCATCTTAAACAAAGACGACCAGAGTTTCCCGCATTTGGAACAAGCCAACGCATGACCAAGTTTATCAATGTCTAAAATGTACATGAAATGGTCTTTGTAACGCAAGAGGCGCATAACGCCAGAATGTTTGTAAGCGCTACGACGCAGAGGAACAAGACAGACAGGTGTTTGACTCTCATCAAACTCAATCACATCTATGTTCACATTAAACTCAGATTCAATCGACTCAAGTTGAAACAAAGTGACCCCCGGAAAGTGGACAAGGGGAGAATGTCCGGCCCACTGTTTGAACAAGCTTTTTGTAGGTTTTTGCAAAGAATGAAGCGAGGCGCCTTTGTGCAAAGCAAGACAGCGAAAGAGACACAGACCGTCAGTATAAGGAAAATGCTGATTCTGATCTTTTTGGAGTTTGTGCAAGAACGGTGTGTTTTTGTGATGTAGTCAGGTAGACTACCACAGGCACATCCGATAGGAAAGTCAAACAAAGGCGTGACATAGAAACTGGAAGACATGATGCTGTGAACAGAATACCGAGAGTTTGGACGTTCGAGTCTAACTTGTTCTAGAATGTCATGATCACTGATTTCACCGAGAAAAGAAAGAAAGTCCTGCTTTGAGTTGATCAGGCGCGGTCGTTGTAAGACAGAGTGGTTATTGACTGAGGCATGAAAGAAAGACAAGTCACCCGACTCTTTGTTTTTGAGAAGAAAAGAGTGAGAAAAATTGATTTTGAAGCGCTTGTTTTGTTCATGGAACAGATCAAGAAGCGACTCGTCCCAATCAGGGAAATCAGAACAAGGGTTCCAGAGAATGGTATAGGTTGACTGAAGCTTACCAGGCCGCTTATGTGTTTTAACAAAATTCCAATGCTTTTCATACATTTGTCTTTCTTCAGAAGGTAACTTTTTGATTTTTTCTTTTTCTAGTCCTTGTTTGTTTAACCCTTTTTTTGGGGAAAGGGCTTCCTGCGAAGACGAACTTTTTCTTTTGGACCCAGCGACTGTCGGCCCTGGTGGTGGAGGTGTCCGACTCGCGGCATCTTGACAGTTTTTGGTTTTTTCATGTCGAACAAGGTCGTATTTTCTGCTAAACGCTTGCCACACATAGCACAGAGAAAAGGTCTGGCTTTGTTATGGACTTCGTTAACATGAGCTTTGAGGTTTTTGGTCTGTGTAAAAACCTGTCCACAGTGCGAGCATTGGTTACGCTGTAATAAAAAAAAAGAACTATGTCTGAGCTACGAAAACAATAAAAACGTCTTACATAAACAAAATTAATTTAAACAAATCTATGTCTGAGAAAAAAGAACACTCTACTTTTATTTTTTTATCTTTAGTTTGACCACAGGAACAGGGTTGGGTGTTGGTGACGTCGGTAACAGAATTGCCTATGAAGACTATCCCGGAGGGTATACGCTGTATGTATTCGACCTGTCATCGTCAATGTTGGATGGCAATCAGCTTGAGCTGGTGCGCGGTGGGGGTTTGCGTCTGGAACCAAAGTTCAGTGCACCCCTGGCAGAACCTGTTCACGTTATTGTGTATACAGAAAAATGGACTCGTTGCTAGAAATTGATCGGAGTAGGCAGGTTATCACTGATTTTACATCATGAATGGACTCTCTCGCCTACTGTTAAGACACCCCGTAGCAAGACGGTCGTTTATGGGTGTTTACGCCAGAGACCAACTTCCTTCTAAGATAAATTTACTTCAACCCTCGTCTTACGTTATAAACACAGACCCAGCACATAAGGTTGGGTCTCATTGGGTTGGTGTGTATTATGATGGCCAGGGGAATATTGAATATTTTGCTAGTTTTGGTTTAAAACCGAATCACAAAGACATTGAAATATTTTGGTTTTTGTGTGTGTGTGTGTGTGTGTGTGTGTGTGTGTGTGTGTGTGTGTGTGTGTGTGTGTCATTGGTTTGTGTTCTAAAACCAACGATCAGGTATTACAGGGGATGTTAAGTTCTACTTGTGGTTTGTTTGCAATGTATTTCATCATCCGAAAGAGTCAAGGTACAAGGCTCCGTGACATGATTTCTATTTTTAACCCCAAAACCCCTGATGTAAATGACCGTAAGATCATAGCACTTTTTCAGAGATGCGTTAACGCAACAAGTCTAAACCTGATGTTGTAAAAATAGTAACTGATGTCATAGTGTAAGGAGGTTATGTATAAAGGTGGTGTTGAACAAAACACTTTTTACTAAATCTCCTGATCGAGCCACAAGACAAAACCACCTACTCTACTCTACAAAGTTAGTCTCCTAGAAGTAAAAGTTGTTTAACACTTTTGTTGTTGTTGCTGAGAACGACAAAAGAGATGATTGACGAGGAAGAGACTCTGTTTAGTTCACCGCTACCCGAACCTGATATGTTTCCTTTGGGTCGAAACATTTTCGCGAGCGTCAGAACGTGGCGAAAACTTGTAAAAATCCACATCAGACATTACATCACCCAAGGAACCAAAAAAAAACCAGACGCGTGCGACCAAGTCAAAGAGGGGTGGCCTTGAACAGTAAAGAATTTGCTCGCCTGGTCAAAATCCGAGAAAGGCTGTTGAAGCGACTTAAAACACAAACAGAAGTTGTAGCTAGAGAAGTTAAAAAACACCAGACGTGTCAGAAGATCAATCAATCAATCAATCAATGAGTCTTATATCGCGCATATTCCGTGGGTACAGTTCTAGGCGCTCTGCAGTGATGCCGTGTGAGATGAAATTTTATACGGCCAGTAGATTGCAGCCATTTCGGCGCATATTTACCTTTCACGGCCTATTATTCCAAGTCACACGGGTATAGGTAGACAATTATTAACTGTGCCTAAGCAATTTTGCCAGGAAAGACCCTTTTGTCAATCGTGGGATCTTTAACGTGCACACCCAATGTAGTGTACACGGGGGGAGGTTCGGACACCGAAGAGAGTCTGCACACAAAGTTGACTCTGTGAAATAAATTTCCGCCGAACCTGGGATCGAACTCACGCTGACAGCGCCCAACTGAATACAAATCCAGCGCGCTACCAACTGAGCTATATCCCCGCCCCAGAAGAGCCCAGAACAAAAAGAAACAAGTCGCGTAAGGCGAAAATACAACATTTAGTCAAGTAGCTGTCGAACTCACAGAATGAAACTGAACGCAATTCCATTTTTCAGCAAGACCGTATACTCGTAGCATAGTCAGTCCACCGCTCATGGCAAAGGCAGTGAAATTGACAAGAAGAGCGGGGTAGTAGTTGCGCTAAGAAGGATAGCACGCTTTTCTGTACCTCTCTTTGTTTTAACTTTCTGAGCGTGTTTTTAATCCAAACATATCATATCTATATGTTTTTGGAATCAGGAACCGACAAGGAATAAGATGAAAGTGTTTTTAAATTGATTTCGACAATTTAATTTTGATAATAATTTTAATATATTTAATTTTCAGAGCTTGTTTTTAATCCAAATATAACATATTTATATGTTTTTGGAATCAGAAAATGATGGAGAATAAGATGAACGTAAATTTGGATCGTTTTATAAATTTTTAATTTTTTTTACAATTTTCAGATTTTTAATGACCAAAGTCATTAATTAATTTTTAAGCCACCAAGCTTACCATGCAATACCGAAGTCCGGGCTTCGTCGAACATTACTTGACCAAAATTTTAACCAATTTGGTTGGAAAATGAGGGCGTGACAGTGCCGCCTCAACTTTCACGAAAAGCCGGATATGACGTCATCAAAGACATTTATCAAAAAATGAAAAAAACGTTCGGGGATTTCATACCCAGCAACTCTCATGTCAAATTTCATAAAGATCGGTCCAGTAGTTTAGTCTGAATCGCTCTACACACACACACAGACTGACACACACACACACACACACACACACACACACACACACACACACACACACACACACACACACACACACGCACATACACCACGACCCTCGTCTCGATTCCCCCCTCTACGTTAAAACATTTAGTCAAAACTTGACTAAATGTAAAAACACCAGCAGCCGAACTACCTCACACACCTGTCAAACACTCGGAGAGCAGCAATCTGTTTGAAAACCGCGACCAGGACCCGGCTGGTATGTCTGCCTTCAACGGCCTCGGGTACTATAATCCAACAATGGATGTGAAATACAAAAGTCGCCCCACGTCAAGTTATGCGAGTCCCTAAGACAAACAACCAAACTAGTACCTGGTTTAGTGAGTTTATAAAAAAAAACCATCTAAAGTAGACAAGTGTAAAACAAACAAGGCGGTGTTGTATACCAAAAAACTATCATTGACAATCATTTTTGGCTCACGTAAGTGTAGCCTATGCGATCGTAACTTTGTCTGTCTGTGCGTGCGTGCGTATGTGCGTGCGTGCGTGCGTGTGTATGTCTGTGGTAGAAACTCTAACATTTGAAGACGTCACATTACATTGACGTCACATTATGACGTAAGAGGGTTAGACGTCACGCGAAGGAAGTACTGAAAGTCTCGGTCATTATTATTTTGAGCGGGCCGAGACTAGTTGGCAGTCGTGTCCCTGTAAGTAGGCTACATGCAGACAGACAGATCTAGATCTAGTGTCTCGCTTTCTTGCACAGTTTCACCTATGCTCTTTCTGTGCGTGCGTGCGTGCATGCGTGCGTGCGTGCGTGCGTGCGTGCGTGTGTGTGTGTGTGTGTGTGTGTGTGTGTGTGTGTGTGTGTGTGTGTGTGTGTGTGTGTGTGTGTTACTGTTTGTCAATTTCTTACGTGAGCCTTGATGGCTTCGCCTCTTGTTGTATTTTGTTTATGTGTGTAAGATGTTGATTTTTTGTTGTTGAGCTTTAGTATTTAAAAGACTGAAGTCACTTTTATAATAAAATGTGACCCTCCACCACGAAATGAGTCGCATGTCACCTCGCGCGGTTCTGCGCTAGGCTTAATATAAGTCCGGGGAGTGTCTGGTAACAGTGTGAGGGTCACCTTAGTCACAGGCTTATAACTCAAACAGTTTTCGCTCTTTGCTAAAACGGTTTTCACCACTGGATAGAGCATACAAAACTCTTTAAGAAAATGTACAAATATGAAAATCATGCAAAGGTGACATGCGACTCATTCCGTGATGGAGGGTCACAAATGGTCATATTGGAAAAGTTTATAACTATGTGTCTGTACTTGTATAACTCTTGAATGGTAGCGTGAGCAGTTTATGTATTGTTTGTTACTTTTACATCTGACTATTACCTTCTTGTTTGGAAGTACTTGTGTAAACGTGTGCGCATGTGTGTGCGTGTGTGTGTGTGTGTGTGTGTGTGTGTGTGTGTGTGTGTGTGTGTGTGTGTGTGTGTGTTTGCAATTACATTTTATTTCCACCACACATATAACCCTACCTCTTACATAGTCAATCAACAACGAAGAAAACAAGAAGGGCAAAGCCCATACGACTCACATGCTTGACCTTTACATGACCTTGACCTTCAGCTAAACCTAGCAATGACATCATACACTAAGAACTGTTTTACACATTTTTCCTACCAAAATACATGTGACCTTGACCCAAGGTCAAGGTCATCCAAGGTCATGCAACACAAAGCTGTTAATTCAAGACATAGGAAGTACAATGGTGCTTATTGGCTCTTTCTACCATGAGATATGGTCACTTTTAGTGGTTCACTACCTTATTTTGGTCACATTTCATAAGGGTCAAAGTGACCTTGACCTTGATCATATGTGACCAAATGTGTCTCATGATGAAAGCATAACATGTGCCCCACATAATTTTTAAGTTTGAAACAGTTATCTTCCAAAGTTCAGGGTCAAGGTCACTTCAAAATATGTATACAATCCAACTTTGAAGAGCTCCTGTGACCTTGACCTTGAAGCAAGGTAAACCAAACTGGTATCAAAAGATGGGGCTTACTTTGCCCTATATATCATAATATATATGGGTGAGGTATTAAATCTCAAAAACTTTAGAGAAAATGGGGAAAATGGGAAAATTAGCTGTTTTTAGACAACATTTATGGCCCCTGCGACCTTGACCTTGAAGCAATATGTGCAAGGTCAAGATGCTATGTATGTTTTTTGGGGCCTTGTCATCATACACCATCTTGCCAAATTTGGTACTGATAGACTGAATAGTGTCCAAGAAATATCCAACGTTAAAGTTTTCCGGACGGACGCCGGGACGGACGGACGCCGGGACGGACGGACGGACGGACGGACGACTCGGGTGAGTACATAGACTCACTTTTGCTTCGCATGTGAGTCAAAAACCGCAAAATAAAAAATTAAACACCTCCATTCAGGGTTTTCTACAAGGTCGTTTTCTGACACTTAAACCCTGTACGTGCACCCGCTGTCGGCAATCAAACACCCATTACTGTCATTACTCCAGGCTCGTCAATAAAAAGGCCGGGGAGCCGTGATCCTGTCATGACCCCAGCTGGGGTGGTCATGAGTACCGACCAACAGGTACGGGCACATGAAATCACATGACAAAATATAAAACTCAATAAACCGTTTAAACGCAATCGCTCTTTATCACTACCTAAACACAGGCACCTTAACCTATAACCTTCTATCAAATACGGCTGCGCAGCTGCGCGCTGCGCCGAGGCATGAGGCATACTTTTTATATTTAGTCAAGTTTTGACTAAATATTTTAACATCGAGGGGGAATCGAAACGAGGGTCGTGGTGTATGTGCGTGCGTGTGTGTGTGTGTGTGTGCGTGTGTGTGTGTGTGTGTGTAGAGCGATTCAGACTAAACTACTGGACCGATCTTTATGAAATTTGACATGAGAGTTCCTGGGTATGAAATCCCCGAACGTTTTTTTCATTTTTTTGATAAATGTCTTTGATGACGTCATATCCGGCTTTTCGTGAAAGTTGAGGCGGCACTGTCACGCCCTCATTTTTCAACCAAATTGGTTGAAATTTTGGTCAAGTACTCTTCGACGAAGCCCGGGGTTCGGTATTGCATTTCAGCTTGGTGGCTTAAAAATTAATTAATGACTTTGGTCATTAAAAATCTGAAAATTGTAAAAAAAAAACCCCAATTATAAAACGATTCAAATTTACGTTTATCTTATTCTCCATAATTTTCTGATTCCAAAAACATATAAATATGTTATATTTGGATTAAAAACAAGCTCCGAAAATTAAATATATAAAAATTATTATCAAAATTTTTTTTTCGAAATCAATTTAAAAACACTTTCATCTTATTTCTTGTCGGTTCCTGATTCCAAAAATATATAGATATGATATGTTTGGATTAAAAACACGCTCAGAAAGTTAAAACGAAGAGAGGTACAGAAAAGCGTGCTATCCTTCTCAGCGCAACGAATACGCCGCTCTTCTTGTCAATTCCACGTGCACTGCCTTTGCCACGGGCGGTGGAGTGACGATGCTACGAGTATACGGTCTTGCTGCGTTGCGTTGCGTTCAGTTTCATTCTGTGAGTTCGACAGCTACTTGACTAAATATTGTATTTTCGCCTTACGCGACTTGTTCCTTACTACTGGCAATTTCAAGCGTTTAATATGTTTTTGTATTTGATATTTCAAGTTGTCAGACTGAACCGGTGACAGATTAAGTATCACCACATCCTTTCCGGGTTATAGGAAATACATTTCCACCAAGCACATGGCTTTAAAGCCAGACATTATTTAGATTTATGTTGCTGGATGATGTCCATGAAAGCTTTATGCACTCATATGCAGCTACTTTATTTTCGTTTTGTTTGCATCGTCTGGGCATTGCTGCCAGCGTGTCATCCAGGCATGAAGAACGTTGGAATAAACCTTGTTGTAAAGTATAAAAACAAAGAGAGAGAGAGAGAGAGAGACAGAGAGAGACAGAGACAGAGAGAGAGAGACAGAGAGAGAGAGGGGGGCGAGAGAGTGAGAGAGAGACAGAGAGAGGGGGGTGAGAGAGACAGAGAGAGACAAAGAGAGACAGAGAGAGACAGAGAGAGACAAAGAAAGACAGAGAGAGACAGAGAGACAGAGAGAGACAAAGAGAGACAGAGAGAGAGAGGGGGGTGAGAGAGACAGAGAGAGAGAGAGAGAGGGGGGGGAAGAGAGTGAGAGAGAGAGAGAGAGAGAGAGAGAGAGAGAGAGAGAGAGCGAGAGAGACAAAGAGAGACAGAGAGAGACAAAGAGAGACAAAGAGAGACAGAGAAAGACAAAGAGAGACAGAGAAAGAGATAGAGACAGACAAAGAGAGACATAGACAGAGAAAGACAAAGAGAGACAGAGAAAGAGATAGAGAGACAGAGAGAGAGGGGGTGAGAGAGACAGAGAGAGACAAAGAGAGACAGAGAGAGACAAAGAGAGACAGAGAGAGACAAAGAGAGACAGAGAGAGACAAAGAGAGACAGAGAGAGAGGGGGGTGAGAGAGACACAGAGAGAGAGAGAGAGAGGGGGGGGGGAAGAGAGTGAGAGAGACAGAGAGAGAGAGGGAGAGAGAGAGTGAGAGAGACAGAGAGAGAGACAGAGACAAAGAGAGAGAGAGAGACAGAGAGGGGGGTAGAGAGAGTGAGAGAGACAAAGAGAGAGAGAGAGAGAGACAGAGAGAGAGAGAGACAGAGAGAGAGACAGAGAGAAACAGAGAGAAAGAGAGACAGATAAAGAGAGAGAGAGAAAGAGAGAAAGAGAGAAGGGAAAGGAGAAGGAGGGATGGACAATTTACCAAATAATTAACGCGCATGTGCGTGCTTTCTTGCGAGTGCACTTTTTATTCAACAGATATATTAGAAAACAGTATTATTGAAGAATTTATTTTTCGTACTTTAGAAATTAAGATTATTTTGAATGTTAGTGATGTTTTATTTCGTATGCATTTTGTAATGGTGAGAAAGGCAACTATGTATAAATTGAACCACATTATCTTAATCGGAAAGATGTGCGTTAGTATATATAAAAAAACAAATTCGTTTTTACCGTTGGAAAGTATTTTTAATAGGCAGTTACAGATAAGAAGCATTTTTGTGTGAGTGTTCGAAGAACAAAACGTTAAAAAAGTTAGCTTGCTGTTCTCGATAAGTTGTATTTAATTCATTGTATGAGATATTGTTAATTGTTGTTATTTATGTGAATAAAATTGTTTGAAAAAAAAAAAAAAAAAAAAAAAACAGTATTGTGTTAACAGAACCCTGCATTCCTTGCCCTGTGTAACATGAGGTAATCCATCGACGGGCAGGGTGACCAAATCTTGTAAGCTCTCTCTCTCTCTCTCTCTCTCTCTCTCTCTCTCTCTCTCTCTCTCTCTCTCTCTCTCTCTCTCTCTCTCTCTCTCTCTCTCTCTCTCTCTCTCTCTCTCTCTCTCTCTCTCTCTCTCTCTCGCTCTCTCTCTATCCCCTACCTCATTTTCTCTATATGTGCCTATGGGCGGCGAACTCCAACATTGATTCTCAAAGGTTGAATAAGAAAGGGAAAAATTCCCAACTTCACGCATGGATGATAATGCAAATGAGAAAAACGCAGCAACAGAAACGGGGGTTGCGCGCGGCACGAATGCTAGGTTTCCGTTTCAAATGTATGAGCGAAAAAGAGAGTTTTCTCTTTTCTTCTTGCATGGAGGCGTTCTTTTTCAAGGGGTAATAAACAGCCATAAAACGCATACACGGTCGACACACGTCGAAAGTAAATTTTTTTCAGCAAGACGGAGTGACCTTTTCTTGAGTTTTTGGCTCTAACTATAAAGGTACCTCACTGCGCATGCTCAGAATCTCTATCATTTTTCTTAGGCTAGTTTCTTAATAAGCTTAACGGTGTGTGCCTGTAGGACTTTCAATATTCATTACGTCGTGCTCAGAACACTGTACGCTTATACCGCAAGTCTATCTGTTGCTCGTTATTCGTAAAATCAAAATTAATCTATATACAGGTTAGGAAAGGCCACGGTGATTTGACATGTCTGAAGATGCCAACACTTCGTGTACAGATCAAGAAGGATGTCTTTTGGTGTAGGCTATTGGCGAAACGCCTGAACAAATTTAAATTCGTCGAAACATTGCCGTCATTTTGTCAAAGCTTTAGTTTTATAACCCTGTGCTCCTTCATTCATGCATTTCATCTGAAATTGGGAAGATTAACTGGCTTTGATGGTTCCCAGATCCCCTCATGCAATCTGGATGTATTCTTCAGTGTGTGTGTGTGTGTGTGTGTGCGTGTGTGTGTGTGTGTGTGTGTGTGTGCGTGTGTGTGTGTGTGTGTGTGTGTGTGTGTGTTCACCGAGTTGCATCCACGCAGCGTCGATCTAAAGCTAACTCTTTGAACCCACGAACATAGCTAGTCGTGTGACAGAGAGTTTTCTTGCACACGAGACTGTAGATGTTTCACGACGGCTTTAGCCGGAGTGAAACAGCAGCAGTCGAGTGTGCAAGAACACTCTCTGTCACACGACTAGCTCGTAATGGCGATTATGTCTCACAGCTTCAACAGAGGAGAGAACAAACACGTTTTGCGTACTCACGCTTGATAAACCTAAACACAGGAGCAGCCATTGTGGAGAGATCTACTTTTTGACGAAAGTGAACGAACAACTATGAATGACGTCTCGGTATATGTGAATGACGTCACAGTCATCGTCACAGTCTGTATCTTTTGAAGCATTCCATTCTTCATGACGTCTTTCTGTGTCTGCATCCGCGAAATGTTTGTTCTTTCCGGGGTCTTTGTCATCTATGTTCAGAACTCTGTCCTTCTAGTTTCAGACTAACAGGCCTCCTGAGCGAGCCACTTTCCAAGGGAAGCTAAACTCGCGTATGGAAACAGTACTGTAGTCTGGGATGCCGTTTTCAGTATTCTCAGCGTTGAAGAATTTGTAAAGAGAAGACACGACAACAGCAGGAGAAATAAAAGTCGTGTGTGCATTTTGGGGCTTTTGGAGGGACGATTTCGAGTTTGAATCCGTTCTTGCACATGCTCCAAAGCGTGTAACATACAATCTTGCACACGTTTGCTTTAGTAGTGGCAAAGAAGGAAAGCGTGTGACATACAGTGCTATTTGACACTCATGTTGATGCAGTGTTAACTAATGTGCAGCAAGGATTACGCGTGTCAGGGTTAGTGCAATTTGTCACGAGGAGTAACAAGAAGCGTTAATCTCCTTTTTCACGAAAACAAGAAGAAAAACAAAACTGTATTGTGGTTTTTGTCATTGT
Source organism: Littorina saxatilis (assembly GCF_037325665.1). Lineage (NCBI taxonomy): Eukaryota > Metazoa > Mollusca > Gastropoda > Littorinimorpha > Littorinidae > Littorina > Littorina saxatilis. The sequence continues at coordinate 11,913,185 of NC_090258.1, forward strand.
CACGAGACGAGAGCGAGTTGCAGTTGCTGTGAATCAACTGTCCTTGGCTTTTACTTGGAATAAGAGCATTATTTGTGTGTAGAAACATACCCACACAAAAACGGCCTGAGATTTTGTTGTTGAATAAATTTCCCAGATTGAAACAGGTGTCCGTTACGAACCTAAATAAGAGAAACATCCCAATCTGCACAGGGAACAACCAGGCCGTTGATTTTTGGTATGTATCCAAAGGCATGGCCAATGCGGGTACGGTATGTATCCAAAGGCATGGCCATTGCGGGTACGGTATGTGTCCAAAGGCATGGCCAATGCGGGTACGGTATGATTGTGTCCATAGCGAAGGATGATTTTATGGGGCGGGGAAATAGCTCAGTCGGTAGGGGCGCTGGCTTCAAAACTAGTTGTCGCTATCGGCGTGGGTTCGATCCCCACGTTCGGCGAGGGATTCATTTCCCAGAGTCAACTTTGTGCAGACTCTCCTCGGTGGCCAAACACCCCCGTGTGCACGCATGCGCACGATAAAGAACTCAAGTTCACAGCGAAAGTCTCAGGGCTTGGAAACATGAATACACGCATGCAGGAAAAAGAAGAAAAAATATGGGTAGCGCCGTATACTGTATGGCAGCTCGCTTTCCCTAGGGAGAAAGCAGCCCGAATTTCCATGAGGGTAACCTCACAGGACTATATGAATCTTATCCTGATCCTGAGCCTTATAATGGCCGTGACAGATCCACGGTGTTTAACAAGATGGTTTTAATGGGAATAAAGGGACCTGTGAATGATACAACCTTCTGAGGACATCTGAGAAGCCTCGTCCATAATCTTTGTCGTCATTATGTCATGGTGGTGAGATATTTCGTCGTCTGTGTGGTATTCTTCCTTCCTGTCGCACCTCTTGTCTTAGTGATTGTAATCTTCGTCATCTTTACTGTCTTCGTCTTCTTTTACCCCCTTCATTTTTAAAGATAATAGTCTTGTTTAATTTCATTGCCATCGAACCAATTATCGGCCACCACCTTCCCAAATTAGCCCCGGGAAAATCAAGCAATGAACATCAACATGTCACATCTTTCTTAATATCTTCCTTGACGTTTGTTTTTTTGCATTTCTACTCTAATTATAGTTCTTCCTATATATTGCGATGAACATGTCGCGGTGACCTGGCTACATTTGTAATTGCTTTGCTTCGAAGGTTTGATTGAAATTATGATTTAACTTCAGAAACATAGAGGTTTTTCTTTTGTTTCTTTGATTAAGTCGATGCATCTCGTTGAGACAGGAGCAGGAAGGTACCTTTTCACGCACAGAAGGATATACTTTGCCAATGAAATAAATACTGAAACAAGCCTCTCTCTCTCAACACACACACACACACACACACACACACACACACACACACACACACTACACACACACACACACACACACACACTTACACATACACACACACACTTACACATACACACACACACACTTACACATACACACACGCACACACACACACACACGCACACACACACACACACACACGTGCGCCTCTCAGTCACACTCCCTCTCCCCCAATCTTCACCACCCCTCAACTTCTTTGCTCCACCCCCTCCCCCCACACACGCCCTAAAAATCAACATCACCACCACCACCACCAATCGTTCCATCTTTAACCTCAGTCCTTTCCGCTTTCTTACAAAAAAACATTGTGACCCAGCTTTAAATCTAAAAAAAAAAATAAAAAGGGGGGAGGGGGGGGGGGAAGAAAAAAAGAAAAGAAAAATGATAGTGTACTTAATTTCTCATTAACTCTTCTAGAAGAGTACGCGGGGTGCACTAAGGGGCTCCGCTCACCTATGTAACTTCAGCAGGACCGACGACGCACTGCAGATTATCCCTGCCCGCTACACGTTGCATGAAAGGAAAACAGGCCAAGTACTCGTCATAATCCCTATCGCAGCATAAATAATAGGCAGTGCGTCGTCTGTGCAGCTGAAACTGCGCAGGTATATTCTGCCCATAACAATCATTGACACTCTTCCCGCCAAATGCGTGAAGGGATCATAACGTCACAAGTGTGCAGGGTTCGCTTGGTTCAGTCGGTCCTGGTGCTTTTCATTCGCATTCGCCACGCGTGTCGGACAAAAACCACCTCTGCCCAGAGAACTCTAAACTTAGGGTTTGAATTATAAACGCCGCATATGGGTTTTGAAAGAGTTAAATTAAAGGCACAGTAAGCCTCCCGTAAACCATCACAGAGCTCCCCGAGCGTCTAAATACAGTACAAGCATACTTCCATTTGAACGCTCACCGAACGGGAACATCCTGGCTGCTTTCTGTCGAGCGTGAGACATTTTCAAAGAATTTATTTTCGTAGACTTGTTCCGTTAACAACAACGGCGCCTCGTTTTTGCGCTAGACCTAACTTTTAAAATCTAAATAATAAATTGACAGCTTGTTACACAAACATTCTTTAATCATAAAAGAATTCGTTTTTCATCAAGACAAGATCAGAACAATTCGAAGTTGTGAAAGTTTAAAAAAAGAAAAGCCCGGAAGCAGGGTCACGCAAGGGTCGTAGCAGACGACGGCCGCCGGTT
>NC_090258.1:11915972-11918472 GCF_037325665.1 Littorina saxatilis
CCCCCCCCCATCACCACACCAGATCCTCACTAAACCCCCTCCCCCACTCCCACTTCTATACTTCTTGTATAAACGCGCACACATCACTTTCAGGATATGCCCTGTCAGCGCCGCTGCACCTGTAACCAATAAAGATTTCAGTGAATTTGACGAAAACCTATCATTTCTTCCTCACGATCTCTTCATTTATATGGTGCGCCAAATTGATATTACTATCGTTAACTGTTATACAGGGTTTTGAAACTATCGTTAACTGTTATATAGAGTTTCGAAACTATCGTTATCTGTTATATAGAGTTTCGAAACTATCGTTAACTGTTATATAGAGTTATATCAATAGCGCGTTCGTGCGCATTATTGCTAAAACTATGTATAACAGATAACGAGGGTTTTGCAAAACGGCGGGATGGTGCGCGCAAGTGATATTACTATCGTTAACTGTTATTATAGAGTTTCTAAAAATAGCGAAGGCGTAGTCGGATGTTAGGATGCCGGCAAAATGGCTGCTGAACGTTTCGTTCGAGCGAATTTGCACTAAATTACTACAACATTTAGTAGATCATATTGAACTAACCGTAGTCTGATAAGTCTAGCCTTTCGCTTGTTCGTTTAACGCTTCGTTAAAAATCAAGTAATCAAATCTTCGTTTACCGCGAATATTCTGTAGGCCTACCGTCTTCAAACCGCACACGTGGAAAACGGTACGGCCGAAAGTACAAATGATATGATAAAGCTAATATTAAACAAACTCAACAATAATTTGAGAAGACGACAACAGAAGAACGGTCAAGCATTTCCTAATGTTGTAGTTTTTACATTTAGTCAAGTTTTGACTAAATGTTTTAACACAGAGGGGAAATCGAGACGAGGGTCGTGGTGTATGTGCGTGTGTGTGTGTGTGTGTGTGTGTGTGTGTGTGTGTGTGTGTGTGTGTGTGTGTGTGTGTGTGTGTGTGTGTGTGTGTGTGTGTGTCTGTGCGTGTCAGTGTGTGTGTGTGTAGAGCGATTCAGACTAAACTACTGGACCGATCTTTATGAAATTTTACATGAGAGTTCCTGGGTATGATATCCCCAGATGTTTTTTCATTTTTTCGATAAATGTCTTTGATGACGTCATATCCGGCTTTTTGTAAAAGTTGAGGCGGCACTGTCACACCTTCATTTTTCAATCAAATTGATTGAAATTTTGGCCAAGCAATCTTCGACGAAGGCCGGACTTCGGTATTGCATTTCAGCATGGAGTCTTAAAAATTAATGAATGACTTTGGTCATTAAAGATCTAAAAATTGTAAATAAAATAATTTTTTATCAAACGATCCAAAATTACTTTTATTTTATTCTTCATCATATTCTGATTCCAAAAACATATAAATATGTTATATTTGGATTAAAAACAAGCTCTGAAAATTAAAAATATAAAAATTATGATTAAAATTAAATTTCCGAAATCGTTTTAAAAACAATTTCATCTTATTCCTTGTCGGTTCCTGATTCCAAAAACATATAGATATGATATGTTTGGATTAAAAACACGCTCAGAAAGTTAAAACGAAGAGAGGTACAGTAAAGCGTGCTATGCAGCACAGCGCAACCGCTACCGCGCTAAACAGGCTCGTCACTTTCACTGCCTTTTGCACTAGCGGCGGACTACGGTCATTGTGAAAAAATGTAGTGCGTTCAATTTAATTCTGTGAGTTCCACAGCTTGACTAAATGTAGTAATTTCGCCTTAGGCGACTTGTTTAAATTGTGTTTCTGGTTGAAATGTACATTTCGTAGCAAAAAGACAGTTTTGCAATGGCATTTCAGGGTTTTCCCATTTGGGAACGATACCGACGCGCTTTTGATAAAACTATCGTTAGCTGTTATATAGAGTTTCAGAAACTCTTTATAACAGCTAACGACAGTTTCGAAACTCTATATAACAGTTAACGATAGTTTCAAAACTCTGTATAACAGTTAACGATAGTTTCAAAACCCTATATAACAGTTAACGATAGTTTCAAAACTCTGTCTAACAGTTAACGATAGTTTCAAAACCCTATATAACAGTTAACGATAGTAATATCCATTTGGCGCACCATACATTTCGTGTCGCACCTACTTTTCAGGGCGTAAAACGCCAATAGTCTCCCAATGACTCATGACATTGTGTTCTCCAAGAGCCTGCAAAAACAAAATGTCCGCCATGCGAGGGGAGGCAATTACTATGGTTTCCAGACACATTTCTCTCCCTTGCCGCGGCGCCTACGGAACTTCAAAGGCGGAAGGAAACCAGAATGCCATCATCACCGCCATGCGCATGAAATGTTTTGGAAGTGCTTTTACACTTCAAGAGTGGGGGGTTAATATGTATGATTCCCGTTCGTTTCTGTTTTTGCAGCGCACTCTTTCCAGCAGCAGCTTTGTCTTTCTCAGTCTCTCGGCTCTCTCCCTCTATTTTTCTTAGATCATGCAAAAAACCATACCTATGCATATTCTTGTTACCTTAAAAAAAAGAAA
>NC_090258.1:11920972-11935972 GCF_037325665.1 Littorina saxatilis
TCAATCAATTTTATTGAAAAATGAGGGTGTGACAGCGCCGCCTCAACTTTTACAAAAAAAACGGATATGACGTCATCAAAGGTATTTATAAAAATAAAAATAAAAGTCCGGGGATATCATTCCCAGGAAATCTCATGTAAAATTTCGACAGACATTCCAAACATTTATATTTATTGAGCGAGCCAGTCTGAAGAGTACTCGGGTCCAGCGCGAGCGTTTTTTATTCGGAATCGAAGAATGTCAGGAATCAGCGTTAATTAACCATGTTTTATTGATAGCAAAAATGTGCATTAGCAAAGTTAAGAAAACTAAATCGCATATTCCATTGGAAATTGTATTTCTACAAGAACTTGCGCTACGAAAGGTTTTTCCCCATCGTCCTTAGTTAGATTATTGTTGAATTAAAAAGTAATTTAATGGAAAAAAAAGACAGACAGACAGACAGAGAGATGGGTGGGCGTTTGAGAGAGACTGAGATAGAGAGAGGGAAACAGAGAGATAGACAGACAGAGACAGAGGGCAAAAACCCTTAAACTCTGAATGAACCACTTGTTGGTGTAGACTCTTCCAGAGACGATGTCCTAAAAACGAAATACTCGACTTTTGGGGTCGTACTTTCATTCGTTTCCTGAACTGAAGAGCGCGAGACTCATGGTTTTGGATGAGCCAATTCTCTCCCCTCTTTCTCTCGAGTGTCGGAAAACGTTGAACATGTGCTCCCCTATCAGAAGTAAAGAAACAGAGTGCTCGCATGGCCAACGGAAACTTGCAAGTATGATTTGCGTGATTTGGTTTTTTGGATGACGTTGTTTCAGTTACAGCGGTACAAGGGTATCTCTATTTTAGAACCTAAAAGATTTTGAACAATGTAGGGAGGGAGACTTACAATGGAGGTAAATTTGCTGACACTAGGAACAAAATATCTGTTTAAATAAGTTTCTTGTTGTTTGCATACTTATATATGATAAAATCAAATTATGTGAAAAGAAATAAAACATAGTTTCACTCAAAAGGTCTGATAATAGCAGGTCCTATTAAATGTAGAGCGAGTCCTAATATGGCGGGTTTCACTGCGCCTAAAATGTGAAGTCCCTCAGTTTGCTCATTAAAGTTGCCATTAAAATCGATTTTTCGCAAACAGATGTAAAATTCATTGTATTCTATTTCTCATCTTCTCCTGAATTCAAAAATATATAGATATGTCATGTTTACTCTAAAAATATGCTCATAATGAAAGAAAATAGGTTCAGTAAGTAGGCTTACTACGTTACGCGTGCTTCGCGGCGGCGAGCGTGACCTGTTTCGGTCTTCGGTATGGTTAGCCGCGACTATCTGAATGTAGTCTCGGCGATGATTGGTTTGTGGTGTTGATCTTGACTAAATGTTTTTATATCGCTTCACGCGACTTGTTGTTACATTTCAAGTTTTAACTAAATGTTTTAACATAGTGGGTGAATCGAGACGAGGGTCGTGGTGTATGTGTGTCTGTGTGCGTGCGTGCGTGCATGCGTGTGTGTGTGTGTGTGTGTGTGTGTGTGTGCGCGTACGGATATGTGCAAGTGTGTGTTTTCCTTTGACCTGTGTATATAAATAATATAATTTCAGTCGGTTCTTGCCTTCCTTCCTCCCTGCCTTTTCTACTCCTCCACTTCTCTCACCCCCCCCCCCTCCCCAACAAGTGTCCACACAAAAATACACCTCCCCACCCCCCACCCCCCATGCCAGTATAGACTTCTTCCCTTCCCTGCTGATTGAAGGTGACACCCAAGAGAGAGAGTCTATAGATCTACTGATGGCATGACGGTCATTAGCTGCGGGGCTGCCCCATATTTCACCGCCCGCTTGACAGGCCCTGTGCTGCACGTGCTATTCAGGAAGCGAGTTTACGACCCAACAGGTTGCTCTGGTTTGTGTAGTGGCCACGGTGCGGTCCAGTACTGTACCAAAGAGATTCTATTTGGCACGGTACAACTTCAGTATTATATCTATATAAAACCATACTATTTAAACATCAAGTACATAATTATACATTCCAACAAAATAACGTTACAATAAACAGCAACTGCTGCAAGTATCTCCGTCTCTAGCCCAAAACACTATAGGGTCATACCACAGAGATTCTATTTGGCAAGGTACAACTACATCAGTATTATACCTTCCTCTCTAGCCAAAGACACTATCGGGTCATACCACAGAGATTCAGTATTTGGCACGGTACAACATCAGTATTATATTGCTATTTCATATGTTACGTAGATTTCCATTAGTCAATTGGGCAAAACTGAGCTCATTACAAAGGTGATATCGACGACATTTCCGTCGATATCAATTTTGATATCAACGACCTCTTTATTTCTTCCCCACTTCAAAAACAAAAACATCTACATTTAAAAAAAAAGAATATATATGAAAATACAATTATGCCAGAATTTAGTTGAGCAAGTGACTAATTACTTTTTGAAAGAAAAGACATTTGTAAATACTGGAAAGTACAAGAAAAGAGTGAACAAAAAGAAATAATAATCAGAGGGAGGGATATGGAACAGTCAAAACTGAGACAAATACTTTGGTATTTTCTTTACAGTGAATACAAAGTGTCCAGAGAAATAGCATTATATCTAACATTGACGGACTGTGTGATGACATCTTCTGCTATTGGTCTGTTTCGACAGTGATATCAAAATCGAGACCGGAGGTCGAGATTTTGATATCACTGTCTCAACAGACCATAGCAGAAGATATCATCACACATTCCGTCAATATTGGGTAACATCTTCGTCTCTAGCCAAAGACACTATCGGGTCATACCACAGAGATTCAGTATTTGGCACGGTACAACATCAGTATTATATCTTCGTCTCTAGCCAAATACACTATAGGGTCATACCAAAGCGATTCTATTTGGCACGGTACAACATCAGTATCTTCGTCTCTGGCAAAAGATACCATAGGGTCATACCAAAGAGATTCTATTTGGCACGGTACAACATCAGTATCTTCGTCTCTAGCTAAGACACTATTGGGTTATGCCATCTTTGTTGGTAATACGCTAAGAGCGAAGCGTAGAATATCTTTGGTCTTCACTCACTGCCGCATACATGGCTTAGTACTATCAAAGAATCAAAGACAGTCCAGAGAGAGAGAGAGGGAGATAGAGTGGGGGATAAAAAGAGAGGGAGAGAGAGAGGGAGAGAGAGAGAGAGAGAGAGAGAGAGGGAGGGAGGGAGGGAGGGAGGGAGGGAGAGAGAGAGAGAGGGAGGGAGGGAGGGAGGGAGGGAGGGGGAGGGAGGGAGGGAAGGGAGGGAGGGAGGGAGAGAGAGAGAGAGAGAGAGAGGGAGGGAGGGAGGGAGGGAGAGAGAGAGAGAGAGAGGGAGGGAGGGAGGGAGGGAGGGGGAGGGAGGGAGGGAGGGGGGAGGGAGGGAGGGAGGGAGGGAGGGAGAGAGAGAGAGAGAGAGGGGGAGAGAGAGAGAGAGAGAGAGAGAGAGAGAGAGAGAGAGAGAGAGAGAGAGAGAGAGAGAGAGAGAGAGAGAGAGAGAGAGAGATATCTATACGTACTTACTTTTACAATCGAGCGTTGCAACTCAACGTGGAAAGCAACCAAATCTCGAAAAAGATAAAAGTTATAAAGTAATGCTTTAGGAAAATATACGTCATCGCTCTTGCGTAATTTCATCAGCTCATTGAGGTCAACCTGTAAATAAACACTACATTTCTAGTTACGATACAAATTTTAAAAGGCACTTTTATTCCAACGGGAAAATGTGGTGTTACAAGATCATTATCTGTAATCTACGTTATGCCATGAAGTAATTCGGTTGAGATATATTGTCATGCTTCTGAAAAGTGACAAAACTACAGTGTGTGCCTTGCGGGGAGGTGGGGGAGGGGAGGGGGTATAATTATGAACGGCCACTCTCTCGATCTCATTACTAACAAATAGGCAAGCATGCAGACACAGACACAGATGCACAGACATACAGACAGACCGGCCGACACACACACACACACTCACGACATCGCCGATGAAAAAAGATGACAGTCAGAGTAGCCTTGAGCCTACTCAGCCTCGTTTCACGCACTTCTGTCAAAGATCATCATGTACTGCTGCGCTAAGATGTGTCACTCACGGCCAGCTGCAGTGCCACGCCCATTAGGTCAGGTCCGCCGCTGACACTGAACAGTTTGTAAAATTGTGTATAAACAACGGCCGACTGGTGCATTTGAGGTTTTATAAACTGCACAAACTTGAGTCCAAAATGTTTCGAAAAGATTTGTTGCAGATTTCCAAAGAAAACTAGTAATAACATAAGACCAAAACGTTATTTGGCAAACGAGTCCGTACCACGGAACCACACACACCAATATCAGAATCAGAATCAGAATCAGAATTTATTGTCATTAAAGCACATAGCCTATTGACACATTCAAGATACATAAGTACAGGAAAAATAGCAATATAACATAACATACATGTAATACAAAACCAAGTGGAACAGGGTGAACAAAGAGGACCTGAAGATGAGCATAGGTTATTGAGGACAGTCGGAAGACGCATTGCATCTGCGTAGTTGAAAACAATCGTACACATATTTTGCCAATTGCCTTTGGATGTCGCTGTCAGTAAACAGAGAACTGACTCTTATTTCATCACTGCCGGTGGAAGTATTCGGTAATAACTGTTGCCTGAGATGAGCATACATTGTACATGAATCAAGGAAGTGAAGTTCATCCTCCACCACTCCACAGTTTCTGCATATTCTTTCCTCCCTTGGTGTTCCCGTGTATCTGCCCTTTTCGATTTCTAAGTCATGGGCACTTATACGTAGTTTGCTCATAGCCTGTCTGTGTTCTTGTGTTAGCAAAAGATAGGGTTGTAGAGAGTAGTCGTGTGACACTCCCTTGTAAAACTGTAGTTTAGAGGAGTTTCCTTCTTTTTTTGTCCTCCAGAGCCTGACAAATTGAGTTTCTACATGTTTTGTTAGCGCGTGTTTCAGTCTTGCCGGGTGTATTGTGCTTTGGTTTTGCCACACGTGTTTGAAGCCTGAGGAAGTCAGGAACTCGCGTACAAATAAGAGCCATTTATTTTCCTCTTTATGTTCTTGTGAGAGAAGGCTTGAGTAAGTTTGCCTAAGAAGCCCATGTTGGTCAGATTCCATGATGTGTAACCAAAATGATATGATCTGTCCCAATATTTTTGTGCTGATCGGAAATCTGCCCAATTCAGCCAGTACTGGGAAATTCATTGATTTTCTGTGTACTCCTAAAAGTTGCTTGCAGAATTTCATGTGTACGTTTTCATGCGGAAGGACAGTCGTTATACATTTTTCAAGGAGATTATTCTCAAGGTTCTGCGTGTCCTTTAAGTTTATATCTTTGCAGTAAGGGAGCCAAATTTCAGAGCCAAAGGTCAGAATAGGTGCAACTAATGTATCAAAGAGTTTCGCCATTACTGGGACACTTATGTTCTTTGTTCGTACTGCTCGTTTGAGCGAGTGCAGAGCTTTGCTCCCTTGTCGGGAGAGATGGTTCTGTGCCATTTTCATGTCTCCGCGTTTATTGAATATGATGCCGAGATATTTATAGTTGTCTGTAGTATTGATTATGGCATCGCCAATTTTGAAGAAGAGGGGGAGTATGGGTTCGTGCTTGGAGAAAACTATCACCTTTGTTTTTTCGCGATTAATTTGTAATCCCCATTTATTGCAGTATTCATGGAGGTTGTTGAGTTTGTCCTGTAATCCTTTCTTTGTAGTTGAGAGAATAACAATGTCATCAGCATACATTAGGCATGGCACCGGAACGAGTCCAGCCTCATCCACAGTTGGGGAGTCACAGTCTTTTAAGCTATCAACTATGTCATTAATAAAAATATTAAACAGTGTTGGGCTTAGGGTATTACCTTGGAGAACACCTTTTCTTACTGTGATTTCCCGCGATAGGCCGACTTCTGTCTTTGAGCATACGGTTGCATTATTATACATTTCTTGCACAACTTGCAGTAGTTTGCCTCCTATCCCTATCTCCTGCATCTTATATAGTAATCCTGTGTGCCAGATACTGTCGAATGCCTTAGCGAAGTCAATGAAACAGCCGTACAGTCTGCCATTTGTAGTTCTGAGGGTATCATTGACTAGCTTTTTTAGGATGAACACTTGGTCTTGCGTTCGAGACGATTTTCTGAAGCCGGCTTGCTCTTTAGCTAGCAGGCTGTTGTTCTCGAGGAAGTTTGTTATTCTATTGTTAATGACCTGACAGAAAAAGTTTGCCATTGTGTTGTTAAGAGTGACGCCTCTGTAGTTACTAGTGTTGTGTGGGTCTCCGTTTTTGAATATGGACACATTCACTCCTTTCTTCCATTGTTCGGGATATGTTCCATATTGTATTAAGGGGATGTGCGGGGGTGATTTTTGAGCTTTTGGGCAGATTTGGGCATTTAGACATTTTGACTGTTTGGAAAACTGTGGTCATTTTTCTTTCAATTTCTGCCGTTGATGTTGCATATACATGTTTTTTTTGTGCAATAAAAATAAATTCAATACACCAACCCTCGCCTGATTGCGTTCATTTGTCTTGAACTTGCCTTATTATTGCCGATTTTCAACACCTTGATCAGCAAATTTGAGCAGACGACAGGGCGAACACTGCATGACGTTGCTTGCTACATAGCCTCCCCTGTTTGCATGTGACCGTTGTTTCGTTATTTTCCGGACTACTTCGGCTCTAACGGAACATTTTCAATGTAGGTCAATCTACGCCAACTTCCTTATACGGAGAGTATGACGTATGATGTGATCTTGATTCGTTCAACCGGGGTCACGTGGTACAACAATGGCGCTTGTTTACAAGCAGTGAAAGTACACGCTCCTGTGCAAAAATGGTTCGCACCAAGCCATCAACAACCAGAGGAGCCCCAAAATCTACGAAAAAGAGGACAGATCAAGTGAAGAATCAATGGAAGGCGAAGAAATCAGCGCAATCAGCTTCTGTGCTGGCTGACGTGGCAGAATTAGTGCCGGTTTTGGGGTCGTCTGCTAGTGCTCGCGTCGATTCCTTCGACTGAAAACATTCTCGGCACGAAGACAAGAAGTGAGTTCAAAAAAGAATCGTATGAGAGGTTTGTGTCCGGTGGAGTTGACACTAAGTCATCTGCTGCTACTGAAACCCTGGTAAAAACCCAGAGGGGTGTTGTAGACTTTGCCGAAGTAGACAGTATGGTTGCAAGTCTGTGCTGTCCACAGTGTAAAAACAAGTGCTTGTCTCTTTGCACAGACTCCAGACCAACAAGTGGCTTGGCAGTATTTGCCCAGGTGAACTGTTCTTCGTGCGAAGAGCCTGTGTATGAACAGTATCTTGCGACAAAATTTAAGGCCAAGACAAAAGTGTTCGACATGAACAGACAGGCAGTGTATTCCTCACTTGCTTGTGGACTGGGAGCCACCACATTCAGAAATTTCTGTGAAAACATGGATTTAGCTGGACTTCACCACAAGACCTTTCATAGTCATACTCATGCCAGCCAACTATTCACACAACTGGAGAAATTCCGGAAGCATGTGTTCAGTGACACTGTTGCATATGTTCGAGAAGTTCATGCAAGATACTGTGGCACTACTCTTGGTGTCGACGACACCCTGAACATTATTGTGAGCTATGATGGCACCTGGCTTACTGGTGGACACTCTTCGCACATTGGAGTTGGGTGTGTTGTGGACTTACTTACTGGACTCTGTGTTGATGCCCATGTCATGTGTACCTACTGCCAGGTGTGGAGTCTACGGGGCAGAAGCTGTTTCAGGAAAAGCCAGAGGAGTATGCGGCCTGGCTCGTGGACCACTTGGACAAGTGTGAGGTGAACTATAAAGGTAAATTATATCTGTTTGCACAGACATATTTGAATAGAGTTTATTTCAAATTTAAGCAACTTACTCAAATAATATATAGCAAATTACAAGTAAATGTAATAGTGATGAGTGGATATTATTTTCCATGCATTCCAGTGAAACTGAAAACCAAAACCAAAGGCATGGATGATGGATTAAAAAAAAAAGCGTCATAAAGACAGATCATCAATTTATGATAATAATAATGAAAGTTGTAACACATGCGTAAAAATCCAATTTGTATCTTGAATAGTTCAGGGCATGGGGGAGTGCATGTGTGTGATGAAAATAATAAGAAAACACACACAGATAGATAGACAGACAGAGAGAGAGAGAGAGAGAGAGAGAGAGAGAGAGAGAGAGAGAGAGAGAGAGAGAGAGAGAGAGCTGTATCTACAGCATCAAGAGAGATTCACAAGTCTTCAGAATCAACGGGCTTCCCAGAACTGAGGGAGCTAGAATAGTGGTCAGGGGATGGCAAATAGTACATGTATGTGTGGCACAATACAAGTGTATTTAAAAACGTTCAAATGGTATAAATTAATGCATTATGCTTAACGTTTACAATCTAACAATGTTCAGTGCACCTATACCTGCTGCTAGAAATTTAATATTCAGTAATTTGGTAATTCCATGTTTATTTCATTTTTTTTCCGCATTAATTATAATTGAAGTATTAGCTGGACAATGACTGTGAATAACACATGCGCGCACACACACACACACACTTAAAAAATACTCTGTTTGCAAATTACATTTCTTATTTTGTTCTTGTTTGCAGGCTCATCAGGGATGATGGAGGTGGAAGCAGCCCGTGTCATATGGCGTCGATCGGTGAACACCAACAAGCTTCGCTACACAACACTACTGTCGGACGGTGACTCCAAGACTTTTACATAGCTCAACGACATCAAGCCCTATGGTGAGGATATTCACATTGACAAGGAAGAGTGTGCGAACCATGTGAGTAAACGACTTGGTACAGCTCTTAGAGAGTTCAACTTTGGACCTGCTGCTGCTGCCGACTCTGCCCAGTTCTTCGGATTCTAGACTGGACATCACATGAAGAGGCTTGGAGCAGCCAGGATGCACAAGAGGGTGCGGAACAGTCTGAAGGTTGTGAGAGACAAGCAAAGTAAAAGGAGAGACAAAGTGTGGGCAGCCAAGTCAGAGAGACTGGAAGAACTTGTTCAGCTGGAAGGTGGCCCTGCATATGCTGCAGGCATGTTCTAAGTTTTGACTAAATGTTTTAACTTAGACGGGGAATCGAGATGAGGGTCATGGTGTATGTGTGTGTGTATAAAGTGATTCCGAGGAAACTACTGGACCAATCTTGACAAAACTTAACATGAGAGTTCCTGAGTGTGATATCCCCAGATGTTTTTTTCCATTTTTTGGAAAGATGTCTTTGATGACGTCATATCCGGATTTTTTTAGGCAGTTGAGGCAGCGCTGTATCACCCTAATTTTTCAACCAAATTGATTGCAATTTTGGTAAAGCAATCTTCGACGAAGTCCGGACTATGGTATTGCATTTCAGCTCAAAATCTTAAAAATAAATTAATGAGTTTGCTTGTTAAAGTTGTCATTAAAATCTAATTTTTAGTAACAAATTAAACCTTGACTGCATTGCATTCCTCATTTTTTCCTGAATTCAAAAATATATAGAAATGTCATGTTCACTCTAACAATGTGCTCATAATTACAGAAAATAGGTTTAGTAAGTACTACATATATATGGTCTCATGCTTTGCGGAGACGAGCGTGATCCGTCTCGGTATTGTTAGCCGAGACTATCTAAATGTATCTCGTAGTCTTGGTGATGACTGGTTTGTGGTGTTGATATTTAAGTTTCATACCGATTGACTAAATGTTTTTATATCGCTTTAGGCGACTTGTCATTGTTATTGTGGTTAACATTATTCTCAATCTCATATATATTGTGGTTATTGTACGCGTGCAATTGATGACTTGGGTACGTTTCGTAATTTGGAGCTAGCTTGTGTGTGTGTGTGTGTGTGTGAATGTGAGCGAGTGAGCGAGCTTTTTTTGGTGTGCATGCGTGATTGGGAGTACGAGTGTGTGTATGCATTGTTTGTAACTCGGAACAAACAATTTTCCAGGTGTACTGCACATGTTTGAAATAACTTATGTTTTATGTCTTCCCTAACTTTTAAACGGTGTCTCTAAGGTGTGAAAAACATTCCTCAGTGTGGAATTTGGTGATACATGTATGTATTTTGGGTTTAATTACAACTATCAATGGTTTCAAAACAAATTGTGTGCGTTTTTGCCTTTTCCTCAGTTTGCATGTTTTGACATTTGGGAACAACATGATTTCAAATCTACTGGTTAGATTTCTGTGAAATTCTGCATACTTGTACTTTCACATACTATCTACAGAGTTACCATTTGAATAATGAATCGGAAAAGAAATGTTGGCTTTACGATTTTTTTAATATTAAATTTTACGCAAAATTTCAACATTATGATAAAAAAAATTTTTTTTAAATAACTGTAATACTCACAGAAAAAATAAATGGTAAATCTGTAGATATGATCTAAATCTATATTTATGCAAAATATTGGACAGAAATCGAGCATTTGGATATGGAAAAAACGGTTCCTAAAATCCAATATGGCTGCTGTTTACTTTCCTGTTTCTATAGCAACGACATACACAATAAACAAACACATTAACGTTTTTTAATTCAGAGACCATCAGTATTATAACAAAAGCGACACAAACAGTGCTGATCATCATATATATTATGGAAAATAGCGATTTGGCCCTCACATGGCCTTAACTGGTTGAAGAGCTGTTGTATGATAGGCCTCAATACAGGGAGACTTGTTTTGATCATTTCATTTGTAATACCGTCTATTCCTGGAGATTCCAATAAAACAAACTCCACTTACCGCCCAACGAAGCATCCAAATATCGGAGCACGTAAAATGAAATTGAACAAAAGCATGGCGGCTGCCAAACCAAAACACTGATCTAAAAATATAGATCAGTGAACCAAAAAGGGGAAAGGGAAGTAACCTGCGGGAATTCCCGCACACGTCAGTGGGTTTCGTCCCCTGGTTTCGTTCCCTGGCTCGGTTTGTCCGTTAAAAGCTAATAACTTCCGTTTGACTACCGTTAGGAATGTAATTTTTTGCATACAAAAAACAAAGCCTATTCCTAACAATTTCACAAAATTTGAGCTTGATGGCCCTGTCACACCTTAACGTATTAGCCAGCGTATGCCGACGTATCAAACTTTCCCTAAAACGCTGGCGTACGCTGAACTATCCATGTTTTTTTCAATTTTGGGCGTATGCATAGCGTATTTATAACGAGTTGGGCGTATACATAGACTGAGTATTCATAACGAGTTTGACGTACACATATCGTGATAGAAGATTTCGATAACTTATAGATAACGTATACCAACGAATGCTTAACGTGTTGCCGGCGTTCACAACTTATGTCCAACGATAGTCTAACGTATGCATAACGTATGCAGCGTATCGCCGACGATCACATGTCGTAGCCTATTAAAAAAAAAGTTAAAAAAAAGGGTGAAGGCATCGTCACCGATGAAGAAGTAGGGCACATCCTCGTTGTCGTTGGGAAGAGGCTCAGGGTCAGGAAAACCTAGGGTACGCATTCCTTCAGCTCACAGGAATTGTATATCTGCGCATCTGATGCTGATCCACTACCACTAATATCTGCCCAAATGAATTTGTAGTCGGCATCTACAAGCGCCATCAGAACAATGGAGTAGAATCCTTTGTAGTTGAAGTATAGACTCCCACTCTTTGGGGGACAACGGCAGGCCACGTGCTTCCCATCAAGTGCCCCACATGTATTGGGAAAGTTCCATCTTTGGAAGAACTTATCAGCTACGGCGCGCCAACTCTCCGGAGTACTTGGGCAGACCAGCACCTCATCCACATATTCGTCAATAATGGCTTGACAGACATCTCTGACCACAAGGGACTGGGTGTTGTGAGGGACCCTCCATCCGAACTTCATCGAGGCATACTTGTTCCCAGAGGCAAGGTGGCGTAAAGTTAGGGCCAACTTCATGCCAGGCTCAAGCGGATCCCTGTAGAAGGTGTACTGCTTGGTTATCCTTGGACCCACTCTGGCCAGCAGCTCGTCGAACATCGCTGGAGATATTCGCAAAAAGTTGGTGAAGGATGCATGGTCCTCGTTACGGAGTTCCACCATTAGCTGGTCATACATGCCAAACTGCCGTCGCCTCCCGATCCATGGTCTCACCCAGTTCCTTCTCCCCCGTTCACCTCTTGTTCTCCTTCGTCTACTGGCACGCACCTGGTACAGTGTCAAATCGATGAGTTCATGCTGATGTTGGAGGACAGCTAGTTGGTATTCTCGTCTCAGCCTTGCTGGATCTTCCATCTCTCGGATTACATGGACATCTGCTCACCAGGGAGTCTTGAGGAGTACTGGCGGTTTCCACCTGCGAACCCCATCTTTATATACCAATGCCCCATAAACGCTGCCAATACGCTTTTGTACTTCAGCTGTAAGTTAGAAACACGTTCAGTACGTTCTGTGGTCGTCCGGAACACGTTCAAAACGTCTACATACGTCAATATGCGTTGGAGATACGTTCGACATACGTTCAAAGCACGTTACTCATAGGTTAGAGATACGTTTTGGGTACGTTTACAATTATCTCGACGTACGTCGACGTATTAGTAACGTGTGTGAACGTGTGTCAACGATCGCATAACTTACCTACAACGTATGGCCCGCGTATGCGGGACGTATGAGCCATACGCTGGCATACGTCCGGAAATTTTGTGCATGTTCAAAATTTGTCGAGGACCTCGCCGTACGACGACGTATACCAGCGTACTTCAGCGTGTTCTTAACGTATACAAAACTTACCCATAACGTATTCGACGTATTCGCCAGATTTTTCATACGTCGGCATACGCTGGCTCATACGTCAAGGTGTGACAGGGCCATAATTGACCCAGAGATACAAGTCTTACCCGGGGTTCGAACCCACGACCTCCCGATCACGGGGCGGACGCCTTACCACTAGACCAACCGTGCCAGTAGCAAATCCAGTAAGCCCCCCATTATTCTAATGGCGGCTTAAAAAATGGAATAGGGTAATTTGTCTCTGCTTTTATATGAATCATCTGCCTTCAATCCTCATGTCAAATGTGTGTGTGTGTGTGTGTGTGTGTGTGTGTGTGTGTGTGTGTGTGTGTGTGTGTGTGTGTGTGTGTGTGTGTGTGTAGCAGTAGAAGATCTTTGCTTTGACAGCAGTGGAGTAGCCATGCTGGTTGGAACGAGCGGAACTTGTCATCAGGTGGAAAAATGTTTTGACAAAGTCCAGGCCGGGTGCGAAAGAACACAGGCAGTTTACACTGTTCCCTGCCCCCTTGACTCGCCAAGCACGTCACAAAACACGCGTATCCCTACACACAGGTGCTTGAAACATGTTCAATTTCAGTTTAGTTTTTATTTTAGTTTTCTGTCTTTTTGCCTTTCTTCCTTTCTTTCAGTTACTTGTTACCGTAAGATTTTTGGGGGTGTTTGTATTGTTCATGTTCCCTCATGGGAGGGCTGATTGTAAAAAAGCAGCTATTGCTTATATCATTACCCTCGTAAATAAAATAAAAATATCCTCTTATCTTATCTCATCTTTTCTTTCTTTCTTTCTTTCTTTCTTTCTTAATTAATGTATTTTGTTTCAGCTGAGGCGATCTCAAGCGGCCTACTAATCCAATATTTTCATCTGTTAAATTCTTATTCTTCTTCTTCGTTCATGGGCTGAAACTCGTGTATTACCGTTTTTACCCTGCCATTCCTGATCAGGTAGCATACGCCGATTTCCGGGGAACAGTATCTTCATCAAATCGCTTCAGCTCTTGCACAATTCGATATTTGCATCACACAGGAAAAAACAACTCAGTTAAACTTCGTAGTAGAACTAAAAGTTTGGATCCGGTCAGTCTAACCCGAATTAGCTGCTCAAGAGTGCTGTCTTAATTGATACACTCTGGAAATCGATTTATTACCGATAATTCTGCTGATGGATTAACCTGTTTGCTTTGCATCAGTTCCTTTGATGATGATGATGATGATTACACCGTTATATTAACGTCACTCTGTAAAAAACATGATTTTAATTCAGAGACTCGGGTGTACGTGGGCGTTGCAGCTCACGAAGAACCAATAAGAAGAAGAAGAAGAAGAAGAAGAAGAAGAAGAAGAAGAAGAAGAAGAAGAAGAAGGATTTTGTCTAACCGGACAAAACAAGCATAAATTATAACATTCAGCTGCCTGTGCGTGCAGACAGACACGCGGCTTGTGTTTCCGCATTGATTAGAAAGCTAGTGTCAAACAAGGAGTTATCTTTCCCTGCCCCTGTACCCATGGGGCCCCGCCTCTTCGGGTCAGAGGTCAGAGGTCCCTAATTCCGAGGGTCTCCCAAGATCATCGCGTGAAGTTGAAAGGTCACAGGTCTAAAATGGCGGAGTCAAGTTCTGCAATGTCTTTTCTGCTCATGACAGCATTTCTAGCGTCTGATGGGTTCTTGTTCGCGAAATTGAAAGCAACATGTTTTTTGTGCCCGAAACAGTCCTAATAATTTTATTCCCCGAATAAAAAAGAAAAGAAAAGTATACAACCTTTATAAAAAAAAATATATAAAAAAAACAATAAGAACATAACGAAATGCGGTCCGAAGTCGCCTTCGCAAAGTCTCTTTGTCGAAAGTTCAGTGCTAAAGCTTTGTGAAGTAGACTTCGCAAAGGCGACTTCGCCTTACCAATATTGATAGAAGGCTGCATTGGTGGAGACTGTTCATTTGCAGATATCCTTATTTCGTGTTCTTTGATTTCGTGGTCTGCAGCTCCCACGTTTGTTTTCCCGCGAGAGGGCTGTCACGTGGATGCTGGTATTACCTCCCCCCCCCCCCCCCACCCCCGTGGATTTGAGGTAAAGATTTTTATTTGGTGACCTGAAGAAAATTTAACAAGAACTAAGAAAGGGTGGGACACAGAAAGCCAATTGTACCAGACAGGTAGAAGTGCCGATTGTACCAGACAGGTAGAAGTGCCGATTGTACCAGACAGGTAGAAG
>NC_090258.1:11940972-11943472 GCF_037325665.1 Littorina saxatilis
ACCAATCTACTGTTGAAATAGATGTAGACAATGTTAATAGTGAGATTGGAGATTCCTTTAGTAGTGAATATAGTATTGAGGATAATCCTGATATACTCTCCTGCCTAGCGCTCAATGTCTGTGGAATCACTTCAAAGCTAAAATTTCCTGAATTATTGAAAAAAACTTAAATGAAATTGGTCTCTCTGGCCTTTGGACTTTTCAAGAAAATGTTCAATACTCAAGCGCATGGTTTAAAACGAAAGTAAAAAGAAGCTTGTATGACCAGTATATCCATAAATGGTTTACAGAAATTGGAAAAAAAAATCTTTTGGAATTATTGAATGTTTAAAGATATTTTTGCATGTGAAGACTATGTCACACACTTGTCATATCAGCAATGTGTTTCAATGATGAAGTTTAGAACATTAAACAACAATTTGCCTGTACAGAAAGAACGTTATCTTAATATCCCGAGGTCAGAAAGAATTTGCACCAAATGTGTATCACAAGACATAGGTGATGAATTTCATTATTTATTTGTCTGTGATTTTTTCAAAGAAGAAAGAGCTGAGTTGTTACCACCTTACTATTGGAAAAAACCTAATGCACTTAAATTTAAAAAGTTGTTTGCTAATAAGAAAAAGAAATTGCTAAAGAATATTTTGGACTTTATAAATAGAATTTGTAACAGTTTTTCATAAAAAATTTAAAAAAAAATTAAAAAAAATTCCCCTCCATTTATTTACTTTCTTAGCATATAATTATCATGATTGTATTGATTGTATTTATTGTTCAAAATGCCCCCATGGGTTATGGACTAATAAAACTTGAACTTGTTTTTTGATTACACAGTAAAGAGATAAATAGAACAACTACAATCCGAAAGTTTTTTTTTTTTTCCCCCAGTGTGAACTTGTTTTTTGATTACACAGTAAAGAGATAAATAGAACAACTACAATCCGAAAGTTTTTTTTTTCCCCCAGTGTATCTAGTGCTTTCCCGGCCTCAGCGGGATGCCGTGGACCTATACAAGAAACAAGAAATCAAATCTGAGAAGATGGAAAGGTAGACAAAAGTGTTTAAACAAAGTCAAGACTGAGTAAACTGATGAAGCTCTCATGCAGGCCGCCTCCTTGGTTCAGGACTCCGCAGATCCTTGCTACCAAGTTGTCTTCCTCTCGGACGCCCTTTCAGTCCTTCAGGCCCTAGAGAACGACAAACTCCCACAGCAGCTGCTGGCCAAAGCATTACATATAGTCAGACAAACCAGAAGAGTTGTCCTCCAGTGGATACCAGCACACTGTGGGATACCAGGAAATGAAAGGGCAGATGAGCTGGCGAAAGAAGGAGCCGTGGAAGACCAACCTGAAAACAGTGTCAGCTTTAGTGAGCAGAAGACAATCATCAAGGCACTGATGAGGCCAAGGACAAACAGAGATGACTACCACACATTGTCCAGAGAGCAGCAAGTCAACCTCATCAGGCTGCGTACTGGCCACAACAGGCTCAATGCTCACATGAACCGAAAGTTCAAGCTGGCGCCATCACCAACCTGTGCCTGCGGTCAAGAAGACCAAACAGCGGAACACATCTTACAGCGATGTCCCTTACTAGATGAGGAACGAAAAGAAGTGTGGCCGTCACCAACTCCCTTGCAGACCAAACTATATGGCAGTCGACAGGAGTTGGAGAAAACAACATTTATCACCAGTGCTGGACTGATCGTGTAACCTCTGCGAACGCCAAGAAGAAGAAGAAGAAGTAAACTGATAAAGTTATACTTGTTGGGCTCCCCAAAGTGAGCGTCCCTGCGTCCTATACGCAGTAGAAGCCGAATACACGTACTTGAGGGGGTCCTGGGACGCGCGTGTGTATGTGTGTATGTGAGTGTGTGTGTGTGTGTGTGTGTGTGTGTGTGTGTGTGTGTGTGTGTGTGGTTGTGTGTGTGTGTGTGTGTGTAAAAGAGAGAGTGCTCTCTCTCACTCTCTCTCTCTCTCTCTCTCTCTCTCTCTCTCTCTCTCTCTCTCTCTCTCTCTCTCTCTCTCTCTCTGGCTCTCTCTGTCTCAGTCTCTCTCTGTCTGTCTCTCTCTCTGTCTGTCTCTGTCTCTATCTCTGTGTCTGTCTGTCTGTCTGTCTGTCTGTCTGTCTGTCTGTCTGTCTCTCTCTCTCTCTCTCTCTCTCTCTCTCCCTCCCTCCCTCCCTCTCTCTTTCTCCGAATCTCGACGAATCAAAATCAACCTGGACTGGGAGATCGATATCTGATACATAAAGGGAAGTAAGCGCTCTAAATGCTTACGACACGCGTAATAGAGTAAGTGAGAGTTATACCGAACCATTCTCCTGGCACCTGAGAGAATAACAAGCATTGATATGAAAAAGCGACTTTCATCCTCATCGCTCAGGATTTTTTGTCAGATATTATCTGATATTTTCAGATATTAAGAGTATCTATTAAAATTTAAAAAAAATATGATATTAAAAAAAGCATCATTTTTGGAGGGAGATCGATAGTCAAGGA
>NC_090258.1:11945972-12038472 GCF_037325665.1 Littorina saxatilis
ACGTGCACACACACACACACACATATACACAAACACACATAAACAAGCACAAACACACAGACACTCACACATACACTAACGCGCACACACACACATGCACACACACACACACAACACACTGCACACACACACACACAAACACACACGCACGCATACACGCACACGAACACACACACTTACTACACACACGCACACACACACACACATACATACTCGCACAATCACACGCGCGTGCGCGCGCATACAAATACACACAGACACACACACAAACACACACAGACACACACTGAAACACACATCTATATATATATACGACTAGTGTCTGTCTGTGTGTCTGTCTGTCTGTGCGCGATGCGCGGCCAAGGTTCTCGATGGATCTGTTTCAAATTTGGTGATCATATTCAGGTACACCCTGGACACAACCTGGTCGATGAGATATTTCAACACGTGCTCTCAGCGCGCAGCGCGGAACCGATTTTGGTTCCACCTCAGCTATTTTGGTTCCACCTCAGCTTACCCGGGCCCCCATACCGACACACCATAGCCGCTACACCACATCACAACGCCAAAGTTCTCGGTGGTTCTTTTTCAAATTTGGACACCGTATTCAGCTACACCCCGGACACAATATCATCGATGAGATATTTCAACACGTGCTCTCAGCGCGCAGCGCTAAACTCATGTTCGTTTTTGTGTTCATTTCACCATTATAAGTAACTCTTCCTTATCTTCTCCAGTGTTTGGCGTTTATCTCCCTTCCTTCGTGTGGCTTTCCCGTTCAGTTGTAAGTTACTATTTATTTTTAGAATGTCACTGCGCTGTCCAGAACGCTTCCCTTGCACCCGTAAGTTGTTCTTACTGTCAAAGTGAAAAGGTCGAATCAATTTATAGCCACGCGAAAAATACACTCTCACCTATCTCTATATATTTATAGATACAGATATGCATATATATATACGGCTTCTCTGTGTGTGTGTGTGTTTGTGTGTGTGTGTGTAGGCAAAAACCTATGTATTATAGAGTTCTGTTTGTGATGGGGTCTAGCGGCTTTTGTCTGTCTGTATGTTCTGGCATGTGAGAAGCCACAGCAGATAATATAGGGCTAAGAAATAAGCTCTAAAATTCTCAATCCCGTTTGACAGGACTTCGCCTTTCAAAGGTGATTGTGGTCAAAGAAACTACAATGGGAAGAAGGATAACTTCCTCATTGGGCATGCTTAGAAATGAGAATGGCTAAATACGAGTTATTCCCCTTTGCTGCATGCTGATCAGGCTGTCTCCTGCTTTGTTATGACTAGTACAGTCGATCTTTCTCATGTTGTGACTTGCTTTATTTTCACATTTTCGGTATTTAAAACAGCAAACACACACACACACACACACACACACACATACACTGAAGAAGTTTCCATTCTGATTCGGTTATTTTATTTGGTGCTATATGTTTGCTTCACATTGTTTCTTCTTTTACATTGCTTGAGGTATCCCAATTCGCTAAACACATCCATAATGCATGCATGGCTCATTCGAAAGAGGGCAACTGAACAACTGATGCCCAATAGCAATAAATACTGAACAACTGAACAATAAATAGCAATAAATGATGACAGCGCCAAGTTTTTAAGTACAAAGTGAAATCCTGTGACTGGACAAAGGCACAATTACAAAATACAAATAAAAAAATCGAGGCTCATTTTAAATTAAGTTCTCAGCTCATGGGGAAGCATAAGGTGACCCTAGAAACCGAAATTAGGAGACCTCCCGCCCCCAGGGCAGACTACACAAAACAAGAAGAGCAAACGCTCGATCGAGTCACTTTCGCAGTTCTGAATATTATATGAGGCATCAGATGGACAGGAAGAAATTGCTATTCACAACACAATGAGTCACGTTCACATAAAATTTGAGCCCGGTCACTTTTATAGTTTCCGAGAAAAGCCCAACGTTAAGTTGTGTGTTGCCGAACAGAAAAGGCTAGTTATCTCCCTTGTTTTTCTGATAACGTTCGTAAAAGGCTACAGATGTAAATACTTTGATGTAAAGAATAATCCTACAAAGTTTCAATCACATCCGATGAACTTTGTCAAAGATATAAAATGTCTAATTTTTCCTTTGACGCTGACCTGTGACCTTGAAAAAGGTCAAAGGTCAACGAAACCATCGTTAAAGTGTAGAGGTCATTGGAGGTCACGACTAAACAAAATATGAGCCCGATCGCTTTGATAGTTTCCGAGAAAAGATATAAAATGTCTAATTTTTCCTTTGACGCTGACCTGTGACCTTGAAAAAGGTCAAAGGTCAACGAAACCATCGTTAAAGTGTAGAGGTCATTGGAGGTCACGACTAAACAAAATATGAGCCCGATCGCTTTGATAGTTTCCGAGAAAAGTCCAACGTTAAGGTGGTGTCTACGGACGGCCGGCCGGCCGGCCGGTCGGACGGCCGGCCGGCCGGCCGGACAGACTAACACTGACCGATTACATAGAGTCACTTTTTCTCAAGTGACTCAAAAAAGGGGGGGGGGCTAATTTGTGAAAAAGTATAAAAGGAATCGAAAACTGTATACATGTATTTAGTTAATACCCCAAAAATTGTATAGTATATACAATGTCAGACCCTAAAGAAAGTTTGTTAGTCATTGCTTAGGCAAAACAAAGCAAAATAGCCTGTTTACGGTATCCCGACCAACCCTATTTTTCTAGACCAACCCTAGACTTTTTTTTTTGGGCATTTGGAGAAAAAGAAAAAGAAAAAAAAATCAATTTTGTTCCTGTTTTTTTGCAAAATAATTTAAAAAGATGGTTATAAAAAAAAATTAAGAAAAGCCGATTTACCGACCCTCTTTTTGTGTGCCTATGTTACTGTAAACAGACTAAAAGGTACATCAGAAACAACACACCAGGGAGGGTCCAAAATTGTATCAAAATATAGATGGTAGGGAATTCAAAATAAAAAAGACAATAGACAAAACATGTACTTCGGCTCATAGAGCCTTCTTTAATTTTTGACTCATTAAGTCCATGCTCCGAGAGTCCTTTTTTTAATTTTGAATTGCCTACCATCAATTTTTTTTTATACAATTTTGGACCCTCTTTGTACGGAGAGAGTTGGCAATTGTTAATCACATTCTCTCATCTCATTGACTCTCCTTCAGCTCCTTGGTAACATGCGTTCCCGTCTCTGCCAGGATTGGACACAGCAGCAGATAACCGGTAAATATGTAACAGGCATAAATGGCAAAATAGCTCGCCTCGCCTGATAATATATGAGACAACTGTTCTACTACAAAGTCTTTCTTGGGAGGCTTGGCTAATTTACTCGCTCGTTTTACACGGGGTTCCATCGTTTTCTTTTCTAATCGGAAAACCTTGCTCCTCAGTTTGTTGACCTTCTGCCGAAGTTCCGCTTCATGAGGGGATGGGGAGGATGACGACTTTGATGCTTTACATCCTATGTCCTCCAGGATCGCCTGAATGTCATCTAAAAAAGAAAACACACATAAAATAACATAACCATAACAAGTTACAACCTGGAAGAAATTAAAACATGTGTAATTAAATCACAAAATGAAAATAAACAATAGCGTAGGAAGGCAGGCCAGAAATGAAGTGTGTTAGCAACTATGGATACGATGTGGAACAATGATGGAATTGACCTTGTTTGGTACTGAATGGGTGAGGCCATTAGAACTGTACCCACGGAATACGCCCTATATAAGCTTCATATTGATTGATTGATTGATTGATTGATTAGGACAACAGTACCAGGTAAACTCCTCACACACCATGCCTCTTTCTTTCTTTCTTTATTTGGTGTTTAACGTCGTTTTCAACCACGAAGCTTATATCGCTACGGGGAAAGGGGAGGGGGGGGGGGGGGGGGGGAGATGGGAATAGAGCCACTTAATTGTTTCTTGTTACACCATGCCTCTAACAGGATATGTTTCCCATCTTTACGTGTTGGAACTACAGGTACAATTTCATCCATCCATGCATCCGCCCTATACAGCTTCTTCTTCTTCTTCTGCGCTCGTGGGCTGAAACTCCCACGTGCACTCATTTTTTTTGCACAAGTGGAATTTTACGTGTATGATCGTATTTAGGCAGCCATACGCCGCTTCCGGAGGAAGCGTGCGGGGTATTTTTGTGTTTCTAAAACCCACCGAACTCTGACATGGATTACAGGATCTTTTTCGTGCGTACTTGGTCTTGTGCTTGCGTGTACACATGAAGGGGGATAAGTCACTAGCAGGTCTGCACATAAGTTGACCTGGGAGATCGGAAACATCTCCACACTTAACCCACCAGGCGGCCGCGACCAGGATTCGAACCCTCGACCCTCCGAGTTAATAGACCGACGTCTTACCACCCCGCCCGTCACCCTATACAGCAATTATCAACTATGTAATGGATGGGTTTAAACATTTTTTGATGTCAGGGTGTTCTTCATGGTTAAAAATCTCTTACCTGGTTGAACAATTTGTGCATCAGGCGACAGGTCGGTGCTGGCTTCATTTGTAGCTACCCTTTGCGATGGTGGCTTCCTCCCACTAGCAACCTGCAAATGCACAGCTCTTTAACTGACAAACTCACAACCAACACCCAGTCACAATGAAACAATTCTCCCAATTTCATGGCATTGGTCTTAGGCCACACAAAAAAGTGTATGTTTCTCGTAAGGCAAAACAAAAAATAATCTGTTTACAGTATCCGGACCAACCCTATTTTTTTCCCACCGGCCCTAGACTTTTTTGGGGCATTAAAAAATGAAATTAAAATATTCAGATGGCTAAAATACAAAAATAAAAAGCCGACCTACCGACGCTATTTTTGGGGGGCCTATGTTACCTTAAACAGACTTTTTTTGTGGCCTAACATGACTAAAGGTGGAGA
This sequence comes from Littorina saxatilis, assembly GCF_037325665.1. Classification (NCBI taxonomy): domain Eukaryota; kingdom Metazoa; phylum Mollusca; class Gastropoda; order Littorinimorpha; family Littorinidae; genus Littorina; species Littorina saxatilis. Next base: position 11,950,865 of record NC_090258.1, read on the forward strand.
TTTTTTTTCTAAACTTTTTTTTTTAAACCATCTTTTTAACTTATTTTGTTGAAAAGCAGGAAAACAATTGATTTTCGAATACCCCTTTTATTTTTGAAAATGCAAAATAAAAGTCTAGGGTCGTCAGGAAAACATAGGTAGGGTCAGGTGACCAGAAACATACAACTTTTTTGTTGTTGACGCCGACCCTATACTTTTTTTGCCATTTGGGGCTGTTTTTTGGCAAAATAAGTTCATCATATCATCATAATCAAGACGTCGATCCAAAATAAGTAACTTTTTTTTGTTGGCCTTATCATTTTTTTGCGCTAAATGCAAACAGGCATTATTTGATGGGAACAATGCTGTTTTTTTTCAATTCTTACATCAGCCTCAAACTTGTCATTACTCAGCCTGCATTTAATAGTGTGCTTCATTGGTTTGCAAAAACCTAAAACCAATAAATAAATAACCTTCGGTGGTGGATTGGGCACTGCAAACAATGTCGGGACAGCATTCCACACAAGTGATCCTCTCTGCAGGATTGTTTTACTGGTTGGCCTCAAAGTGATCAGTACAAAGCTTGAGACCTTGAACATCAGCTGGCTGCAGCTTTTCAAAGTCCTCTCGCCTTGTGAATTGCATCCATATTCTGCACCTAGTTTGACAATAAAAACAACAATGTTATTGTTAAACTAAGCAAAAAGGAAAGACAAAAAAAGCTAAATCAGATCTTCAGTCTAAATCTAACGCTCTGCCTGAACGCAAAACGGATGAGTGATGTACCTTTGTACTGTAGTTTTCCCGTAAGCAAGGTTTGATAAAGGTTTCGGCAAATATGCCCACGGGTAGTTTGTCATCAAGTGTAAACTGTTGTTTTGTACTGACTGCTGACTCACACTCACAGTCGTAAGTACAGTGTACACATGCACACACAGGTACACACGCAGACACACGCGTACATAGTACAGCTAGTACAGAAATCTCAGGATGAACCGATCCATGCTATGTTTGTAATATTTCATTTGCATATTAGTTCTATAAATACTGTAGTATCATGATTCATAGCAGACAAAAATGCCCAGAGACAGTTGGCTTATCTGAGTGAGTTGACTCGAGCCATTGCATTCTCATTCTGAAGAAGGTAAACCTGATGAAATAATCACTGCACAACCCACCTTTTTTCTTCTTTAGGGAACTTGTGGAAAGTTTTCCCGAAGCAGCTCTGTTTGTAACGGGCGTTCTTGCAACAAAAAGCCGAGCACAATTTACCACCACCTCGCACGCGATCGGTACCTACGCGATCCGCCATTTTGTTTTCGCCGTCAGCATGTAACTAGGGACGATAACCCACAAACACTTTTTCGCATTTTCTTCGCAAGTTCCACGTCTTCCTTATGTACAGTGTTTGTTGTGGTGAACCGCCACGCTGTCTGTCTCCGCGCCGTTCACCCCAAATTCCCGTTTCTGAGAGTGACTATTTTTAGAATGTCACTGCGCTGTCCAGAACGCTTCCCTTGCACCCGTAAGTTGTTCTTACTGTCAAAGTGAAAAGGTCGAATCAATTTATAGCCACGCGAAAAATACACTCTCACCTATCTCTATATATTTATAGATACAGATATGCATATATATATATACGGCTTCTCTGTGTGTGTGTGTGTTTGTGTGTGTGTGTAGGCAAAAACCTATGTATTATAGAGTTCTGTTTGTGATGGGGTCTAGCGGCTTTTGTCTGTCTGTATGTTCTGGCATGTGAGAAGCCACAGCAGATAATATAGGGCTAAGAAATAAGCTCTAAAATTCTCAATCCCGTTTGACAGGACTTCGCCTGCAGAGGTGATTGTGATGAACCGCCACGCTGTCTGTCTCTGTCTCGCGATTCACCCCGGCGAAGCCGGGTATTCCTCTAGTATATATAATATATACACACACACACACATGCCCAACCACAAACACATACACATTTACACACACACCACCCTCAACACACACACACACACACATACATACCAACGCACACACGGACAAACACACACGCGCGCGCGCACACACACACAAACATGCACTTACACACACCCAGACACATACACACATACTGACACATCCAGACGCACACACACACACACACACACATACACACACGCACAACCTTATACACACACACACACTCACACACACACACGCACCACACACATAAAACACACACTAACACACACACACACACACGCACACACACGCAAATACACACATGTATGTTTGTGTGTTTGCGCACGCGCGAGTGTGTGGGTGTGTATGTTTGTGTGTGTGTGTGTGTGTGTGTGTGTGTGTGTGTGTGTGTGTGTGTGTGTGAGTGAGAGAGAGAGAAAGAAAGGGAGAGAAAGAAAGGAAGAAAGAGAGAGAGAGAGAGAGTCAACCGGAAAGCTCAGTACAGTGCAATAGTTTTTGGCGTGCCACCTCTCAGGTACGTTACAGAATGCTCCAGAATGTTCCCCGCAAACTCCCGTTTCCTAGACCATTCTCGGCGAGCGTTCGCAATTGTTACGCTATAGTACCGAGCGCTTGCTAACGCTCGCGAGCGCCACAACAAAACTATGCGTTGCATAGAAAACATTCGCAAACGTTCTGTGGCGCTCTGCCTATGCAACGCACCCCTGGGCCTCCAGAGAGATCAGCCGCACAACCACGAAGCTGCCCATCTTCAATTCGAACGTCAAAATCGGTCCTGCGCTACGGCTACGGCGCTGGAACGTGCAGGACGACAAAGGTAACGCGCACAGCAGTTCAGTCAGACATTCATCCGCAAAATCATGTCTGAGACGCATCTGTCAGATTAGGTGTACATGTACTGACAAATTCTGCAATGAAGAGCTGTGACCCGCAAAGGGCGGTGCAGGAGCCGGTGTAACGCGTTCAGCTTTCCCCCGGCATTCAGCTTTCTGATTCGATATATGCTCGAGACTGAAATGTTGTTTCCTGGTCAAATTAAAGTAGTACACTACTTCAAGGAAGAAAACCAGGTCAGTTTCTTGCAAGTGAAGAAAATCGGTGGTGAAAATGAATAGATTTAATGTCAAAGACGGGTTCAATTGTAGTTCTTGTAACTTTATTCCCAATTATTAATGTCCGTTCTTTGTTTCTTCTGGGTCTGAGTCTGACAGTACTATATTAGAATGTTTACATGTATCTTATTTCCAAAAGCACCCCACTGTTTTTAACTGTTTTGTTGTTGTTACTTCCATTTGTCTCTTTCAATTTTTCTCTTTTGTTTGCAAGAATGCTTTTAACTTCTTTTTGGGACAATGGAATCCCCTTTCTAAGCCCGTCAAAAATGTGAGAAAATCAGGCCATAAAAAAAGAAAAATCTTAGAGAAATGTAAACGTGTGAAAATAATCCAATTCTTTCCCATAGTTTACAAATTACTCTTTTAGGAACTCATTTTCACATTGTCACCTACTGTAAGGGAAGCAACCGTGCTTGTTTTCTACAAAAGTAATGTCGTGATTAGTTCCCTTGAATTGTTCCATACAAGTTTCCCACTCTTTCGACGTGCATACAACAGTTCTGTCTTTTTAAATCTATTCAGCGTTGTCATCTCCACGAAAAAAATAAATATGCGTTTGTGAAAATTCTGATTTCATTTTTTTAGTCATTTTTAAAAAACAATATTCAACAAACAAAACAAATCGCGTGAAGCGATATCAACACAGTCATTTTGTCAATTTGAGGCATATTCTTCTCGATAATACACGAGAAAGTAGCATTCTTTGTGCACGAACTGTGCCTACTATTGGGTATAGAAGTTTTAACAAAAATGTGGGTACATACTAACTTGGTTATCATTTATTACAATTAGTCAAGTTTTGACTAAATGTTTTAACATAGAAGGGGATTGGGCACATGTACAACACCTAAAATTTTCCTCGCCAGGTGCTCGGTTTGATATGGACCGCTACCGCTTAACTCGCTATTGCCTGTTTCTTTTTTTTCTATCACTTCTCATAGATTTTTCCTCCACTTTTGAAACAAAAAGTGCCAACTTTGACAACTCTGCTTGCACAGGAATTAACTATTTTGGTTGTCCCTTGTAGCAGACGACATTGTTTGTGTCATATGACGTCACAGTAATGGCGACGACCTAGCTGGGTAAGTAGTGAAGATATTTTGTGATCGAAATTACTGACGTTTATCACAACTGTGACTCAAAACCCGCTGGCGCAGGGTGTGAAGTTTGGCTGCGTAGTTGTGGCTTAGTAAATAATAGTCAATTTTTAAAGATCCTTTTCAATCAGAGTGAGAATTTTTAAGTGAAACGAAGTGGTGTCGATCTAATCCGTCGACCATGTTGACTACTTTAGTGCATGTGACTTTAGACAGGAGATATGGGTTACAAAGTAGGTCACAACAACTTATCTGCTATGTTTAATAATAGAATATACATGTCAGAAGTTCAATGGACTGTACTGGAATCAATGTTGTAACTGAAATCCTTCTTAACCCATTATTTTGTTCAGAAAGCAGACATAATTCCGATGCCGAGGTTATTCTTCATGTTGTAAACAACGAAGTCCACTTTACGTAGACCTATTTTTAGCGTTTGTGGGCAATGCTGCACGAACGTGGATCACTTATGGTTAGGAGAAATGGTTGTCTTCCCGGATCTGTAACATTCTGTACAACTTCTTGAGATTTGGTGAACATGATTTGTGAAGAGTTGTCGATATTTGATTATATACTTTTAATGATGATTATTAATATCCCCTCAGCTGACTTAGAAACTTGACGAAATACAGCACAGCATTGCTGCTACTTCTTCTTACCTCACAAGCGCGTGGGTGTGTGTCAACTGTCATCATCAGGTGCCTATACACCGAGCAAGGTGTTTAAGTTTTAATGATAATAATATCCCCTCAGCTGACTAAGAGACTTGCCAAAATAGAGTTCAATATGCACAGCATTGCTGCTACTGTAATCTTGAACTTTAGTTTTTAACACACAAAAGTTTACCACTGCTACTTCTTATTTTTCGCACACATTTAGTTTGTAGCACTGGTAATAGTATATAGTTGTATGTGAAAGTGAAACTAATTACCCAAATAAGAATAGTAACAGTAGCAGTAGCCTTTGGCACTAGCAGTAGCAATCATCGACCAGTCACAGTATATACCCCAGCGAAGGACAAATCCACCATCTCTCTCGTTATACACACACACACACACTTTACTCCCTCTCTCTCTCACACACATGACACAGCAACACACACAAGGACTGCATGTGCACAAACTAACACATGCACACACACACACACTTGAATTACCTTTCAGAAAGGAAACACTGGGTGGGATTGAGATAGATAAATCAATTGAGACACACAAGTACAAAGAGGAAGAGATTTGTGAGAAAGCGAGAGAGACGTACCAAAAAAAACAACCCAAAAACTACCATGCATGTCTGCGTGTACACACACACACACTCACACACACACACAGTGACACACACATGTATACTTTACCTCTCAAAAATGAAACGGGGCCGAGAAAGGGAAATTGATTAAGACACACACGTACAAAGAGAAAGAGATCATGTGGAAGCGAGAGAGACCATTTATCAATCAATCAATCAATAGGAAGCTTATATAGCGCGTATTCCGTGGGTACAGTTCTAAGCGCTTGTGCATGTGCATGTGCACAGGAGAGCAATTGTTTCTGGACCATTTATAAACACGGGCGCTCACACATGCGCCAGGGATGGACCAAGCGTGAGACAGGGAGGGGCTTCCAACATTTGGCATGGCTACATGTGTCAAGCGCAAAGAGCATAATTGGTCAAGAGTACAGAATAGTGTCCAGTCTCTGTGACATGAGCATGACAAATATAATTTTGTCATAAAACAATCTTTTTTACTTAAATTGGAGCATATAGTTATCTTGATACTTCCTACCAAAAGAAATTTCAAATGGGCTATTTACTGAGTAGTATTTGAAGAAAATGTATTTGGTTTGCATGTAACGGTAACACCGTGACCCTTTCAATCAACATCAACTTAAAACAAATCCAGTTTAATTCCAGGTCTTTATTTAACTTTAACAGCCTGCTACAAGTGTACTTTCAATGATTAAATCATAACAACAGTGTTCTAGTCTGATACAGTATTGAAAACTGCATGTAACTGTTGCATGTACGTAACTTTACACAAAGCAGAACATTTGACTCACAATGTTAAAAAAGTAACATATTTAAGTAAAATAAACAAACAAAAAGTCTTCAAATATGTTAAGCCTTATCTTTATATTTAATTGTAAGAAGAAAAAGTTCATTTTTCCAATTTCTGAATTATGTTATAATGTACCATGCATTTACAACATCAGGCGTTCCTAATTTCAAGGTAAAATGACTAAGTAAATGTACTGTATTAAAGGCTCCTACATTGTCAAGGTATGAAATACTTCAGTTAAAGTATTAATTAAGGTTAAAGTATCCCAACAATTGTTTTACTCGTTTTAATGTATAAAATAGAAAACCTAGCAATACATGCATGTAACATAACACTGTGACCTATCCTTTTTCTTACCCATTTTTCACCAGAAAAAGAAATCCATCCAGAATTAAATGTTCTACAAGTAAATACATAGATATAAACATATTTCACATCCAAAAATGTGAGTCCAAGTGATAAAGGGAAAGAATAAATAACAAGAAAAGACGTATGCAAGTAACTTTACACCAACTAGTGCTATTTGAAGGTGAAATAATTGTTATACAGCCTCTTAATCACTTAAATCGTACTAGTAATTGAAGAAAACATTCTCTTAATATTGAATGACCTATTGAGTGCTTAAGACAGTGAAATAATTGAATTTAAGTGGATTCAGAGCCAGTTTTAGGCAACAAACAAAATATCCCGAATAAGGGAAAGGCAAACATATCCATTCAACTTTTGTTATTACTTCAGCTACACCTTAGTAATCAAAAGAGAAATACTCAAACAAAACAGCAAATGTTAGACAAAACATTGGGCAACAACCAAAAATGTCCCACCAACCAAACTTTGCTACCAACCAGCCTTTCCTATCTTTCAGATTGTAACTAGACAACAGCACAACATGAACTCAAAAACAAACATGAAGCTGCTAACCACAGATGTGGCACTGACAGATGGAATAGAAGAGCCTCTGCATACATGAAAATCAATGACAGTTTTGAAATATTAACAAAACAGCGTTCCACCCACTCGTATTATTTTTTATTGTTTTTGTTTTTTTATTATGGAGGGAATGCATCTAGGCTGGTTGACCTCATGCTAAACAAATACATGACAACAGTACAGCTTCAGAAATCTTAGTGCATGGGAACAAAGGGCCACACATAGAAGTCTGTTTGCTTTCACGCTGTTTCTTCAGGAAATGTACTTCTGCACCATCACCAATGAGGGCTTGAATCTGCAACACAAAATAACAAGAAATTCCGAGGTGATATTCAAAGCGTACCAGTTCCACATAACTAATCTCATGAAAATCATCAATTTGATTGAATTAAACATAAATTACCATGCATGTTAATATATTCGTGTACATTTAAACAAAAACTAGTATCATCGGTACTAAAACAAACAAAAAAAATAAATCCCCAGTGCCTCAATTCTCACAATTTCTTCCTGAATGTATTGAAGTCCTTGTACTCTTACCCCTGGAAATGCAGGTCACAGTATTGTCAGCTGAGTCCACACCACTCTGTTCTGCAAACTTCACTGGATGTTGTCTCAGTTGATAGTGTCCAGGGAAGGAAGAAAATTTAAAAAAAATTAAATGCTGGACCGATGAAACAAACTTTTTTGTGTCCTGAAATAGCATTCCTAATGCTGTTGATCATGTGTGTGTTATGTTACATTGTGATTCAAACACATACTGTTAAAACTCATCCTAATACATAATTATTCACTCTTAGTCTGAAAACACTCACCTTCTTTGTGAATTTTTGTTTTTACCGAGTAAAGTTACATTCAAGCAATAGATTAAGTGGGTTTTTGTTTGTTTGTTGACCTGCATTAAACCATATCTTGGTTGTTAAGCAGCCTTAAAAAAAAAGCATCCACAGAAAAGAAAGAAAAGATAATAAACTATGTTGACGGCAATTTTTACTCATACATGTAACTTAACACCGAATAATCCCTTAGTCTATGATTATGTTTGTGTTATGTGACATTCAAACACATGTTTAAAAAAAATGCTTGTACTAAATGATCCACTCTTTGAACATTATAGTGTGCAATTAGTGTGCACAAAAATGTGAAATTCTTCAAGATACGTTTGAAAGTAACTTTACACAAAACCTATGGTGTCATGTTACATGCAAACACCTTTAATCTATTTTGAAGCATTAAACAGTTTGAAAAGCAAAATTGTTGACTGTTTCCATCCAGTCACCTTTCAAAGTGGGATTGAACCAGTCAATGAAATCCTGAGTTCATCTTAGCAATGCCATTTGAAAATGTCAGTATGACTGCAGGTACATAACATGCATTTGTCGTGTTAAGTTACTTGCATGCACGTTTTTACTGCATGTAACATAATGCACAATTATAATTCAAATGAAACCCAGGAACCTCCCGAGATCCAGCCCTGCGGCACATGCACACTCACTGTTTTCTCCACTACTTTTCCGCTACTGATGTGACTACTTATTGTCTTAAATAGCACTAGGTATTGATCGAGATTTATGCAAAACGGTGCCCATCCCCCCTCCATCCAAACGCTAGTTAGACTGATTTTGATCACACCATTAAGAACAAAATGAATTGAAATATATGTACAACAATATTTTGTTACATGGATAATTAACTTCATTTTTGTTCATTTGCAAGTTTATGTAACTTGTAAGAAAAAAACATTTGTCAGGCCTCACTGGTCATATAAGTTATAACTAGACCTGTTTTTCATGTTGATTTTTTTTTTCTCTCACTGTGTTTGGATAAAATTAATAGCTCCCGTTCACGCATGCATCTGCATAATATGTGTACTGCTTAAGCGATAGAGGAACTAGAGACACTCAGTTCACAGACAAATTTCCAGACATTGTACTGTGACATTATAGTAATAATAGTGAGTGTGACACAGTGACCCAAAAGCATGCATGAGCACCATGTGCACAGGAGAGCAATTTCTGGAACTACTTTCACTGTTTCAGGCATGCATGAGAGGCACAGTTTTCAACCCCTGAGAACAACTGTTCAACAAGAGAATTGTTTACTGAATGCATTGATTTATGGTTCCCTGCCCGGGGCTGGGCCGCTATTGCGCGGGGCCGCTATTGCACGAATCTAACCCTAACCCTAACCCTAACCCTAACCCTAACCTTAACCCTAAAGATTCGCGCAATAGCGGCCCCGCGCAATAGCGGGCCGACCCCCCCTGCCCCATGGCTGTGTGACTGATACTGATAGGGCTGAACTCTGATATGAGGTTAGGGTTGTTTCCTGCAGGGATCATTACCACTGTGATCATTATGCCGTGACATGGTGTCAGCTTGAAGCTTAAGTTGGGGATGAGATGAGACATGGTTACTGTGTGGGGTGGGGCATTAGTATTGTAAATGAAGATAAATGAAGACAAGAACTTGAAGAAGAAGACAGAGCTATGAGGACAGATGGGGCCTTTAAATGCATCATTTGTTATGCCTGTCTCCTGTTGAAGTAAGCTTTCATTTTCAGTTCTGACTATTCACACACACACACAACTTAAACGTGTGCATGGAAACTGACTTTGACAACAAGACACATAGACTTACAGGTGTGTGCACAAACACACACACAAACAGTTGGACAGATACACACACACACACACATGCTTATGCATACACACACACACACATACACACACACACACACACACACACACACACACACACACACTTGCAAGAACCAGTCACTTGTTAATTGAACTACCTGAACAGTAACACTAACAGATGGGAGTAGTGGAAGGGAGAGAGGGAAAAACATTCAACAAACAAGTCATTTTGTACTCTCTCTTCATATTAACATTAGACCTCTTCTTCTTTTGAACTCGAAGGAGCAACACAGAACAGCAACGGTTCTTATTATTATTATTATTATTATTATTATGAACATTTGTGCGCCTAATCTAAATATAGCCCTAGGCGCTTACAAAATATAAAATACATAGTGAACATTATACGAAACACAAATCGACAAGGACTCATACACTCACAGACAGGCGCACAGCGAGAACGCGACGCACTCACTCATACCAACTACAGGCACATGCATTCTAGACGGAAAAACAGTCGTAAATAAATAAATAAAGTATTGGATACATAAAGTTTGTTGAGAGAAGAAGAATAGAGCTGGAAAGGGAAGGAGAAAGAAAGAGACAGATCAAGGACCAGCAGGAGAGGGTGATGTGTGGTCATTAACGGACTAGTGAGGGAAGAGGTGTGTTTTGAGTGAGGTTTTGAATGATTGCATAGATGTGGAGTGCCTGAGTGAATGTGGGAGTTGGTTCCAGATGGATGGGGACTGGTAGGAGAAGGTGCGCTGGCCATATGTTTTGGTGCGTGCTGATGGTATCCTAAAAAGGCGGGTGTCTGCGGAGGATCTTAGGGAGCGAGAGGGGGAGTAGACATCAAGAAGGTCAGAAAGATAGCTAGGGGACGATAGATCAAAGTTTCTGAAGCAGAGTGTGGAGATCTTGAACTGAATCCTCTGTTGAACAGGCAGCCAGTGTAGGGTTTGAAGAAGAGGGGTGATGTGGTCATGCTTGGAAGAACGAAAGATGAGGCGGGCGGCATGATTCTGAACACGCTGAAGCTTTTCGATGATGTAGTTGGGAGCAACTAGTTGGGATGTCTGTCTTATAGCAAGACAGACATCCAAGTAAACAGGTCATTTTGCACGCACTGTTCACACACACAACACTTTGGCGACAATTCTTCCTTTGAGGTAGCAGACCACAACAACAACAGTTCTGATCTGAGAGTGCGAATAAACTTGATCGATCGGCTCCAATCAATAACAGTTCAGGGGGAACAGGGAGACTGGGGCGATTACACAAACAGAACTGGAACACACACCACACGTGCTGCACGTGCTCTTATTGATTTCTTTCATGGTGTGCATGCATGGGGGGAAAATTTCTTGCAAACTCTTTCCCGAGGACAATGTAATAAACTGCCATTATTGCTGTTTGTTAAGACAGTTTAGCAGATTTTTTGAGCAAGACATCTTGGGAAGATAATATAGACGTTGTGGTATTGTGGAACTCAGAGGCTGAGTGAGACAAGGGTGGTTGAAAAAGTGGCGTTTAGTGTGGTCGGAGGGAGGTGAAGAAAAGTTTTGGGGTGTTTGTTGTATCTGTCTTTTAAAAAACAATGAGCGACTTGATTATTCCGCACTGGATGGATGATCTGTTTTCCTGCATGGGAGCGGTAGAGTACTATTTTTTTAAAGTCTGGACGACTTTTGTTTGTGGTATGATTCAGCACAATCAGTAGTGGAACAGTTCAAGATTTATTTTTGATTTTTTTTTTTAAAGGTGGATGATTTCTGTGTGTGAAAGATGTTAGCTTTGGACTGCCTGTTTTGAAAGGGGGGGGGGGGGGGGGGAGGAGGGTTGCCTGCACATGTATGATAGGGCACTTGACTCTCTGAGAAAGATATGTTCCAAGATCCTGATTTAAAATTAAATAATTTGATTGTTGTTAATACTAGAACTTTATTTGCACTGGCTCCTCTCTGTCAGTCCTTTTTCATGAGAAGATGCGCTGCTCTTTTTTGAAATTGCATGATCAGTTGCATGCATGCTTTACAGCTATAATCTGTCGGCGAAGACAACACTAACTCTCACACATGCACGCATACAATGATACACACACATTGACTATGCCACACACATTGACTATGCCACACAAAAACTAAGTCTGAACAGACACCGGAAAAAACCCTTAGTTTGAGTTTTTGTTTGTGTCTTTCTATTTCCCACTAGTTTCTGTGAGATTTTCGCTGCTGTGATTGTTATTTTAAACTTGTCTATCCTACTCTGTGTTACAGAGGCTGTTCAGTGAACAAAGTGCTCCGGAGACGCTTTCGGAACAAACGACATATCATCAGCGTACTCGCAGTGAGTTTTATTTTATTTCTTTTGATCAAATCATCATTGTACAGTGAGATTTCAATATTTTGGTAACTAGATTGTATACTTTTTTTCTGTGTAGGATAGCTGTTGTGACTGTGAATGTGTGAGGCCAGGTGTTGGAAGTGTGTGAGCAGTCATTGCTGACTGTGAATGTGTGAGGCCAGGTGTTGGAAGTGTGTGAGCAGTCATTGCTGACTGTGAATGTGTGAGGCCAGGTGTTGGAAGTGTGTGAGCAGTCATTGCTGACTGTGAATGTGTGAGGCCAGGTGTTGGAAGTGTGTGAGCAGTCATTGCTGACTGTGAATGTGTGAGGCCAGGTGTTGGAAGTGTGTGAGCAGTCATTGCTGACTGTGAATGTGTGAGGCCAGGTGTTGGAAATGTGTGAGCAGTCATTGCTGACTGTGAATGTGTGAGGCCAGGTGTTGGAAGTGTGTGAGCAGTCATTGCTGACTGGGAAAAATGAGTAAAAGGGGGCATTTCTGGAGATTACACGTTTAGAAATGTTAGTGTGTAAGATGTTGAAATGAAATAGCATTAACAGTTTAATTAAAAACTATCGTCTGATTTGAACACTTTAAGCAGCATTACCACTCAAAATTTGACAAGCAAGTATTATTTTCTGTAGTGAACTGTAACTGTCAACAATTTAAAGTAATTTCAGATTTTTTGCTTTTTCAGCCATGGACCCCAGCGAGATCAAGATAGACAGCAGCCCTACAGGCAACCAGCGGTTCACATTCTCCCGCACCAGTAGCACCGGTTCAGCTGCTGGTTGTACCTCTTCTGCCTCCTCTGCTCATAACACAGGTTGGTCCCACACTTTGGTTTTCTTAATGGCATATTTGGGTGTTCGAAGGGGTTAGAAAATGTGAGGGAATAAGTGGTTGCAAGCGGTACAGGACAAAGGCATATGAGCGGAACGGCGCGGTGTAGGACTTTAAAAGTTAAGGAACTGATGATTTACGTTATTCTTGATTCTCAAACTATTCAGTGGTGTTCCCAGGCCTAGGTCTTTGGTCATTGACAAGTTCCTTTTTAGCATGACGCATTAGTAGCCAGTGAAACATGGCCAGTCATTAAGTCGACCATCCCAAAGTTTTGACCTGTAGGATGTCTATTGGCCGTCAATTTTCCTACCAAGCTAATAAAGCCAGGACATTTAGACGCATACCCCCCACCCATATCCTGCAGTCCTCCCCCTCTTTCGACACCCTGAGATGCAAGACATGGCTCAGTCCAGTGGGTGCCCACGAGAAGCTCTGGGGGCCGATAATGTCGCTGCGGTGAACTTTGCCCTACGGACCGGATTGAAGAGTTAGCATGGCTGGGAACGTAGAAGAAGAAAAAGAAGGAGCCATACATATTTTCAATCCAGGTCCAACTGACCTGTTCTGCCCTCAGATGCTGGGAACAGCACTGACTATTTACTTATTTTGATTGATTGACGGGCGCAGTGGCGGGGTGGTAAGACGTCGGCCTCTTAATAGGAAGATCGAGGGTTCGAATCCCGGCCGCGGCCGCCTGGTGGGTTAAGTGTGGAGATTTTTCCGATCTCCCAGGTCAACTTATGTGCAGACCTGCTAGTGGCTTATCCCCCTTCGTGTGTACACGCAAGCACAAGACCAAGTGCGCACGGAAAAGATCCTGTAATCCATGTCAGAGTTCGGTGGGTTATAGAAACACGAAAATACCCAGCATGCTTCCTCCGAAAGCGGCGTATGGCTGCCTAAATGGCGGGTAAAAACGGTCATACACGTAAAATTCCACTCGTGCAAAAACACGAGTGTATGTGGGAGTTTCAGCCCACGAACGAAGAAGAAGAAGAAGATTGATTGATTGATTGATTGATTGATTGATTGATTGGTTGGTTGGTTGGTTGGTTGGTTGGTTGGTTGATCAATTTAATGCGATGAACAAACAAATAATGAAGTGTGTGTTGTTTCAGATGACGAGGACAGCGACTCGGGCAAGGCACAGAGTTACAAGGATCGGAGGCGAGAGGCTCACACTGTGGCGGAACAGAAACGTCGTGATGCCATAAAGGTTTGTGAAGACTTATTTCCATTTCGTTATTATCCCATTGCTGAAAAATTCGGGTTGCTTCCTGAAGTACCTCATAGTGGAAAGCTAGCAGCAACAAGAATCGTATTCTAGACTCAGGCTCAGTCTTTTCATCTTATTCTACTGATGCACATGAAAGATACACAAGTTCTTCAACCATGTAGAATTATTGTTTTAAGTATTGTGTCAGTACGTATTAGAACTGAGTTTATTGTGTCCTGTGTGGAATTGTGTCCACAGAAAGGCTATGATGAGCTGCTGTCCATTGTGCCCACATGCCACCAGCAAGACTCGCTGGGATCGCAGAAAATGAGCAAAGCTACCGTACTGCAGAGATGTAAGGTTTTATCTTGATTTGTTTGTGTGTTGGGATGGAAAGTTGGTGAGGCAGTGTGTGTGTGTGTGTGTGTGTGTGAATTTGTTTACTGTTTATTTCATGGAAAGTTGGTGAGGCAGTGAGTGTGTGTTTGTGTGTGTGTGTCAGGCCATTTATATGTGTGCCTGTTGCTGCCATCCTTGTAAATCACAATCTGTTATGCGCTGAAACATTCAGTGAAACATGTGGAACAGAAAGAAGGATCATTTATGCTTGTTATGTTGAGTTGTAGACAGAGGAAATAAAGATTGAATATTTCTAGAGGAAATGATTAGGGGTTGGTAGTTTCAGTAGTGCCTCTGATGTTTACCATGAATGCTGCACTGCAATTTAGAGCAAACGGCCTTCCTCTTTTAATGTGTGTTTGTTTGCCTGTTTATGTCCCTACGTTTGTTTGTGTGTTTGTTTGTCTGTGTTTGTCCCTATGTTTGTTTGTTTGTCTGTGTATGTTCCTATGTCTGAGTGTGTGTGTGTGTGTTGAAGTATGTGCGTTACTCTTTACTATTCACTTTGTATGCGTAGCATGTATGGTTATGGTGCAGATGAATTTCAGTAGTGTTCTTTCTTTTTTCTCAATAGCTATTGACTACATGCAGTTTCTGGGCGGCCAGAAGAAGAAACAGGAAGACGAGCTGGACTCTCTCCGAAAAGAAGTCATGGCCCTCAAGATTATGAAGGCGTAAGTTGAAGCAATAGGACGTACGCAGCGTACAAGTTATGAACACTTATATTTTTGATCATCAATTGTGCAACATAGCAGGCAAAAGGCTGAAAAGCCTAATAGGCCTCTTATGTTATGTCATATGTTGTGAACAGTAAGACCTTGCATGAAGGTCTGGATGAGGGAGTTAGAGGGCTGTCACACATGCGACTGAGTCGCGCGATTTACCCTGTCACACAGCCGACTCAGTCGTAGAAAACAGCTACGACAAGTCTGCGACTCAGTCTCATGCGATTCCCTCGTAGCTTTGAGGTTTAGAACATGTTCTATTCCTGCGATCCAGTCGTCGGTCAATCGCAGGGGCAGAGCCAACAGAGCCAATCAGAACCCGTTGCTGCGGCCTTGACGCCGTGACGTAAAATAATGGCGGACAGTGGCGTACAGCGTCTCTTCGTCGATTCAAAACTTTTTGGAAGAACAGTTTTTTACTCAGATATAAAGGAGACGTTTTAGGCGTGTACAGCGGTTGGAAAACATTAATTGCAGCTGTCTGGGAACTTTATTTCTTGCAAAGGCGTAATGCTGAAAGGAATTTTTCAGAAAGGTAGAGCGACGTTCGAACATTTAGCGTCTGCTCTCGCAAAGCGCGTTTGCCGTGTTTACTATGACACGTCACTTCCGCCCCGCTCGCGTGGAGTTGTCGTTCGCCAGTCGTTCGTCTATCGTTCTTCGTGTGACGGGTCAATGGCCTACGATGTGATGTGCGATCGGCCAAAGACTGAATCGCAAGACTGAATCGCAACGACTGAGTCGCCTGTATGACCGAGGCTTTACTGTGCACTGAAGGGTATGCCTGGGTCTTGTGGTGTAGCTCGAGTTGCCGTCAAGTTTCCCTGGTACAGTGAAACCCCCTTTTAAGACCTCCAGAAATCTGAGAAAATCAGGTCTTAAAAAGGAGGGAGTCTTAAAATGGGGGTAATTTTACAAAGGCTATGAACAGAAAGTCTGAGAAAAGAGGGTCTTAAAAGGGAGGGAGTCTTAAAAGGGGGGTTCCATTGTACTGTTAAACCTGTTAATGTTTGACGAGCAGGGGGAATGATAAGTGAATACCTTACAGGTAGAGTCGAACACCTTACAGGTAGAGTCGAACACCTTACAGGTAAGAGTCAGTTGCTGTTGTGCAGTACTGTTCTTTTCATCTTTACTGGATTCTGAATTTGTTATTGAATTTTTAATTCAGCACAAGTACTGACTTCACTTTCACTTTACTGTGGTTTGTCAGTTTGGCTCATCGTCACTTCAGGCAAAACGTGAAGACCTTTGCTGTTCAAGAATGTAACATGAGTTGTTTTTCTGTACTGTGACACTGTCAAGAAAAAAGAAAAGAAACCAAACAACAACAACTCAAGAACACTGGAGATATACTCAGAGTTTGAAGTTAATTCATGTTCTTTTTCTCATTGGAGTAAATGTGACTTTTTGTAGATAAACCCCCGCGGGTTAGGGGGAAGAATTTACCCAATGCTCCCCAGCATGTCGTAAGAGGCGACTAACGGATTCTGTTTCTCTTTGTACCCTTGTTAAGTGTTTCTTGTATAGAATATAGTCAATTTTTGTAAAGATTTTAGTCAAGCAGTATGTAAGAAATGTTAAGTCCTTTGTACTGGAAACTTGCATTCTCCCAGTAAGGTAATACATTGTACTACGTTGCAAGCCCCTGGAGCAAATTTTTGATAAGTGCTTTTGTGAACAAGAAACAATTGACAAGTGGCTCTATCCCATCTCCCCCTTTCCCCGTCGCGATATAACCTTCGTGGTTGAAAACGACGTTAAACACCAAATAAAGAAAGAAATGTAGATAAAACTTAATGGCTGCCTAAATGGCGGGGTAAAAACGGTCATACACGTAAAAACCCACTCGTGCTAAAACATGAGTGAACGTGGGAGTTTCTGCCCATGAACAAAGAGAAGATTGATGATGTCAATTGTGTACCTTTGTATCTTGCAGGAACTATGAACACATTGTCAAGACTCACCAGAACACACCGGTGCATGGCCAGAACCAGGTTTCAGATGAAGTCAAGTTTCAAGTGGTAAGTGTCTTTTTGTACAACGTGCAATTTAGACAGTTGTGAGGCATTTGAACAAAAAGAGAACACAACAGTAAGCAGGTTTAGTGCGTTCTTAGTCAGTATTTCGGCAGCAACAAACTGTCTTCTTCAGGATGGTATGAGGAAAGTACGGAATGACGGCATGTGATGTATATACAGTCGACTCCGGTTAACCACTTGCCTGCCTTAGGACGGGTATACCCGTCTTCACCGTTCCGGGATTTTCCAGAAGTGCGATGTCACTGCTGACACAAAAATAGCAGCCAATGGCTTGGTAGGATACCTCATTCTCATGAATAAACATAAATGGTGACGCGGTTTTGCGTCTGAAGGCTATTTTCGGCCTTGGCGACAGGATAGGGGAGAGAAATCTCGACTCGTCAAAATGGCAAACGGTGGAAGTCGACCGGGCCCTAGTAGGGAAAAACAAAGCCGGACTGACGCTACAGGGGGTGCAAATGACTATGGATACTGACAGGGGAAGGGGGAGATCTTCTTTCGGACGATTCGTTGGAAACAGGTAGATGATAGTGATTATAATCCTTTCTTGGAGCGAGCAAAACAGCCACCTGTGTTTGATCCACAGGCACCGGAAGATGCGCCGGACTGATTTTTCAAAAGTTCATATTTAAACATCATTATAAGCCAAACTAATTATTATTTCCATGATTAGACACTAAAAACAGATTCTTGGTTCAATTTCCCTTAAAAATAACATAGGTTTTACTTAACTACCTACTGCCAGTTTGAAACTAGAATTTTTTGTGAATTATTACACCCCGAACTCCAATATTCCCTGGCAGTCAGGAATGCACATACGCAAGTTTTGATTGGCAGCGTAAGGGTTAATCGGCCACTTTTGGGACTGACTGAACTATGGCCGATTATCCGAAGTGGCCGATTAACCGAACATTTTAACACATAACTACGTATGAAGAAAAGATTCGGTCCCAGGGAAAATTGGCCGATTATCCGGAATTGGCCGATTATCCGGATGGCCGATTAACCGGAATTGACTGTAGTACGTGAGGTTGTGAGGCATGTAAGATAACACATTCTCGAGCTAGAGATCTTTTCAGGCGAAGGAAAAGTACCTCCAAAGGTCTGGAAAAATAAGGCCTTTTAAAAGGAGGGAGTCTCGAAGTGGAGGTACATTTCCAGACAATATGTAAAGAGAATGAAAGTAAAATGTTGAAACTAACTAAAGTGAATTAAAAAGTGATTTGGAAGTCCAGTGTACTGAAGTGTGCAGGATGGAACTCAGAAGACATGGTTTAGAAATGATCCTGTTATACGAATAACGGTAAAAACATGAATCCGTTGCTAACGTTTCGAAATTCAGAATAAAAAAACATGGATGTGTTTGGCTTTCAACTGTGTGCAATTCATTAAGGAATGGATCCAGCAATGCTCACTACACAATATTCAAAATATGTGGTGTTTGTTTTTCAGTTTCAGCAGATCATGGATGTCCTGTTTCACTCATTCAACTCCTCCATATCTGTGGCGAACTTTGCTGAGCTGTCAGCCTGTGTCTTCAGCTGGCTGGAAGAGTACTGTAAACCACAGGTAGGTGATTTCTCTAACCATATCTGTGGCGAACTTTGCTGAGCTGTCAGCCTGTGTCTTCAGCTGGCTGGAAGAGTACTGTAAACCACAGGTAGGTGATGTCTCTAACCATATCTGTGGCGAACTTTGCTGAGCTGTCAGCCTGTGTCTTCAGCTGGCTGGAAGAGTACTGTAAACCACAGGTAGGTGATGTCTCTAACCATTTCTCTCTCTCTCTTTCTCTACCTCTCTCTTTTCTTCACTCTCTCGTCTTTACGTTCAACCTCCGCCTCGTACTATTCTTGTGGCTGATGCATACGTACTTGGAAGGAAGCATTGTTATTATGTAGATATGATGGTGTTTATTTTTTGTATGATGTATGTAAGAATAAAAAAATAATAAAAAAAATAAAAAAATAAAAAGTGATTTGTCCACTTGCTCACTTCCCTTTCTTAGCATTTCATGCAGCAACATTTGCCTGATAATAATAATAATAATAATAATGAGGATATTTGTATGGCGCAAATCTTAAAACAGTTCTAAGCGCCTCACAAAAACATAAATCAATCTATTATTCTATACACAATTCCAAATCAAATAATAATACACATCCAGATTTAACTATACACTTTATAAAGATTTGTTGTTGTTGTTGTTGTTGTCTTTACACCTGTTCCTTGTCCCATTGTGCTCTCACACCGCCCCGTCCCTGCACTCACTGCTCCAACCACCTCTGAATTTCGTTCCGCTGCCAGACTTGTCGAATTTACAGACGCTCCAGGGGGGGATGTCGGGTTGCTGCAGTAGGCTACCCTCGGAAGATGACACTGCATTTCTGCTGAGTCACTTCGACAGTGTTCAGTAGTGGGTCTGTCCCGAGTTAACGGACGCAGCCCACTACCTACTATGCCCCATACTAACGACATTGACTTTTAAGTATACACTTTATAAAGATTTAACCCACATAATGATTGAGATGGAACCAAGAAAATTTGTTTTTCAGTGACTTGCATGTTTGCATTGTACTCATGTTATTGTTGGAATGGTTGGATATAGCATGCATGAGTTTGTAATGAATGTGATATAGGCAGACAGCAGTATGTGGGAGTATACACACTTACATTTGATATGGATTAAAATAAAGTAAAAAACAAAAGAGTTCTGTACTCACCGACACAAGGACAGCACAATACAGTACGAATTTTCGCTTATGAAAGCTTCATCAGGATCACAAACAAACACAAAGGGCAACAAAAAGCAAAAGCAACACGTAGAACGAACAAGGTTTGGATGGGAAACACAAAAGGGCTAAAATGTTCAAAAGTGTTGAACTTTGTAACATGAACAAGACAACAATGAATGTACTGATGAGTATAATTATTTCCATTGTTAACACTTTCTAGTTCTTCTCACCTGCAGCCTCTTGTTCCTTACCGTTGTAACATGGTTTTGACAAGCCTCTTGTTCCTTACCGTTGTAACATGGTTTTGACAAGCCTCTTGTTCCTTACCGTTGTAACATGGTTTTGACAAGCCTTTCCATCATTACTTTTCCACTAAGATGTTTGAATAAGAACAAGAGACTGCAGGTGAGAAGATCAAGAAGAACACAACAATGAACATGAACTGGCCAAAACACCAACAATAAAAACACGAATAGGACCAGTATGTCGAAACCGGTCCTATTCGTGTTTGTATAGTTCGTGTTTTGGTGAGTTCATTTTCATTGTTATCTTGTTAAGACGTTTGAAACATTTTCAGAAAATGATTAGAATTAGCTGCCCCTTTCCAATGAAAAAAAGTGTGTTTTATCAGCGTCTTTTTCTCTTATTTGTGTTTTTCAGTCTCTCCGCGAGGCGGTCATGACCATTCTGACTCAGCTTAACAATCAGCTGACAGCAAGCCAGTAGCCAGCAATAGGATGCCCATCATCATTTTCATCATCTGTCATCCACAACCTATGCCTTCTTGAAAACTGCTGTTTATGAGTGTTCATCCTCCAGTATCTTGTATAGAACTTGTTGGTTTTCATTTGTTTTGGTGACCTCTTTTTGGAAGATGTTGATTGCATGCACTGCCTTCATCACTCTCCCCCCCCCCCCCCCCCACCCCCCCTGTTTTGTATCACCCCTTCATGAGTTTTGACCATTTAGCATTAACAAGCAGACGTCATTTGAGTTCATAAAGCGTGCATCTTCATATCACATTTATTAATCACCATCTGCTTGGGTTTTAATTTGTACTGTCGTGATTTGTGCAGTTATTACTCTGGTTTTCATTTCAAGTCGATCAGTTTGTGGTTTTACATCCTCCGTCATAATTGTACGGTTAACACTCTTATGTTGTTCATTTATGTTTTGTCACCATTTGTATGTACAAGGATCTGGTTTTCTTTGAAAAATTGTTGTAATGTTTTTATAATAGATACATTTTGTGCCCCTTTCCTCAGCTTTATCGGCCATCAACTACCTTACCAACTCGCTGTTTAGCTTCAATCATGTGATACACTGGCCCAGGGGTATTTAGGCCAACATGAGACTTTTTATGATTTTAAGTAAATTTCAAAGTCCCCGCTGACAGGTTTTTGTTCTCTGTGAGTCAAAATCAGCACTAAAAAGTAGGTATACTAAAAACCATAGCATTGCTCACTATTTGACATTTCAGTAAATACATGTAGGGAGATTTCAGAATATGATGGCTTTAAACTGCAGTATACTTTTGTGTCTTGTGTGAGTAGCTTTTTATATTTACTTTAATTTTATTATTTGTATGGCCTGCTGACCTCAAACAAGCATTGCCAAGGCCTTGTGACAACTTCACCCTTTTTTGTCCACTACAATCATCAGCTGGCTTTTTATTTGAAGCTGCTGTGTTTTTTAATCTTTTATGGTGAAATCTTCATTTTACTTTTGTTGTTGATAAGATCAAAGGACAATGACCAAGGAATGTAAGTGCTCTTAATTATGAACATTGAAAGAGAGTACCAATTCTCCTTCTTTTATGATCATTATATTTGTTTGTTTATGCCAGCAATATCCAACAGCAAAGCATTGTGGCGGCAAGTTTGAAAGGCCGACAAGTTTTCCAGCAGGTATGGCGTTAACTGGAAATTGATGACATTTTATTAGTTTGAATCTGAAAGTAACAGACAGGAAGTCAGCGACCAGCCAGGCCATATGGTTGATGTTTATAGACCCTATCGGTGTTCCGAGATCTCTCAAGCTCTCGCAAACTTTAAAGCATGTGGTACAGCAATCTCGTGCGAGCTGCGAAAGCCGAGGTTCGAAGTTTCTCGCAATGTTCAACGCATAACAAAAAGCGTGTCTCGTGGATATCTCGCGAGAGCTGCTTAGATACTGAAAAGGTCTAAATTGTGACAGATGTTTTGCTTATTCATTTAATCTACTCATTGTATCAGACTCGATTCATCTGTGCGCAGTGCGGCTGGTTTCAGTGACGGCCTGGATTCATACTTTTAGAGAAATATTGGGTTTAAAAAATAGGCAGCGTACTCACTAGTTTTTTTTACTTATTAGTTCCTACCAAGCAGCCTGTTGCTTTGGGTGGTTTTAAAAGTGTGGATTATCACGAGTTGTTCATGCAATTAGACAATGCTTGCTTTTTCAGATTTCACTGTGGATGTTGCATCATGTACATATAAAGATTATTTGCTTCATGGATGTCCTGTGCAATGGCTAATCACTGCAAAATTTGCGACATCATAGATGTGTTAATTCAATCAAAGAAGAAAATGTGCCGGTTGACATTTTTGCTAAATTTAAATGGCTCTTCCACAGGGATGAGGAAGTGTAACAGATTGAAAGGAAATGATTAATGCACAACTGTGCTCAGTGAATATAATAGCAGGCTTTTCTGAAAGTGTCCGAAGTTGTTGCAATTGATGTTTATTTTGTTCAAGGCCCTGAAAAAGCGCATTGAGCTGTAGGGGAGCAGAAATAATGTTCCTTTTTTTGAGAGGTTGACTTTGAAGTAAAGTACATTGTAATGTAAAAATATTTTTGTGCAAGTACATATTGCAGGGGCAAGAATCATGTGTTACCTGTGAGTTAACACAAAGGGCTTGGTTCCAATATAATTTTACAATAAGAACATGTGTTTGGATCTTACTAGTTGTGTGTGTGTGTGTGTGGTAAACAATGGATACACTTTGGATAAAAATTCACTTCAACAACAATAACATCTTCTTCTTCTGCGTTCGACGGTTATGTCTAGGGTCGTAGTTCCGCTGCTGTTGTGAACTGGAACGTCGCTTTCAGGTCTTCTGACGTTCCCCAGAGCTTGGTCTCCAGTGTAGCTCCTTCTGGCCAGATCTGGGTGAAGTTTGTGCATGTATTCAATGCATGTTCTACTGTCTGGTCGGCCGCCCCACAATCGCACAATGCCGACTCTGCTACGCCGATCCTTTTCAGGTGCGCTTTAAAGCCGCAGTGCCCTGTACGCAGCCGGAAGATGGCAGTCTGCTCTGCACGGCTGAGGCGGTGGATGGGGTCTTGGTCTGGCTTGTAGCCTCCGTTTCTTTCTTTGAATGCTGTCTTCCAGCGATGCTTGATGAGGGTTTTGGTCTCTCGGAAGGACAGGCTGGTTTCAACAATGTCTCCTCTCATCCATCTCTCACATATTTCAAAACGATTCTGTTTTGGGTTTCATTTATTCATCCAGTTGCAAATTTTATCAATGTCTTTATACACAAAAACAACCAAAATCTGCCAAAAAAGAAACAAATTATTTAATTGTGAAAACCTGCTTTTTGCTCAGGGTGCCTTAAAATATTAATTTCCCCCTCCCTTTTTTTTTAACACTTGTAAACAATCTAGATGTTGACTGTTCATGTTCCTTTTCCATATTTAACACACCTAACCATTGCACACAAAGTAAGAAAATATCAGACAAGAGCAGTGCAAACACTAACATTAACAGTGGCACCGACACCTACAAAATTTGACACCAAAAAACAAGTGAGTAAATCTGTAATCTCCAATAAAATAACCAAAACTTATAACATCAATTTCATGGCAGGCTTACTCTAGCAATAAATACAAGAAAATATCACATTTCACAAATATGAAAAAGAAACGGAAGCCTTGTGACACATAATTCACAGACAGATAAATTTGTTCATCAACAAAAGGGAAATTGCTGTTATAAAAAGATGACTTTGAATACACAGACAGATCATTATGGCTTTAACAGGATGGATATCACTCACTTGCAGCCTAAATAACTACATTTTTACAAACCTGAACGACTACAAAAACTGCAGAAAAGTGTAGCTCAGCTACTTACAAAGACTAGAACAGGAGCAGGATAAAAAAAAAGAAAAGAAAAAAGAAGAGTCTGACTGATTTGTTTTAAATCAATGGGTCATTGTCAAAATAGAAAGGTTAGCAAATAAATATGTCTGACTTGAGATGTCACCTGCTGATTTATTCTAGCATAATTAAGATTACAGCTGAAACAAGTCATTGTTTAGTGCAGAGTACATGTAAACAGCCGATTCTCCTTAGACAGTGTGTAATTTTACGGGTCCTCAAAAATGAATCTTGACAGACTCCAGCTAGGATAACAAGCCACAACCTTTTTGATTTTAGAAACCAATGATTGATGAATGGCTTCAACTTTGACCTGTGCTAGATCAGAAATATTGTAGTCCACATACATGTACAGATCTACATGTGGCATCTCAAAGACAACCTTTTCAAGCAGCTAGAAGGTGATGTTGAATGCTATTTATGCAATTTGTCACTGAATCCTCACTCGGAGATCAAGCACACCCCATTCTCCACAAATGAAGAAAAAGGCTAACATTTATTGTTTAGAACAAGTTATACACCATTAAAAGTAAACAATTTCACACACAAAATATCTATAAACAGCAAGCAAACGTAACCCCTCTCCTCCTCCTCCCCCCCCCCCCCCTCCTCCCCGATAGCAAAAGTGAGAGACACAATGAACAGAAAGATTTATGTACAGGTGACAACACAACACAACATGACACATGACAGAGGAAGATCATTTTGCTGTCTGTGGAATTTGAGGCAGACCAAACTCATCCACGGGTACGTCTCCCTGAAATAGAAAATAAAGAAACATGATTATCAAAATGTGCTAAACTTGAGACATTGCACCACATTTCATGGTCACTCCAACCAAAATAAGTACATGAAAGTACAAAAACACTAAAACAATGCTTCACCAAGAAGGAACATCCAAGATGCATACAAGTTCAACAGCTGCAAAGTCGGTGGGGTAGTCTGTTTTGTGATAGCGTACAACTACAAGTATCATCAGTAGTACTTCGGTGCCACACAATTCTTCGTATTTGTTTTGAACCCTATAGTCAAGCTGCATGTGTACATGTGTGTGTAGCAACGCCCAAGGGAAGGAAATCATAGATGGTGCCGACTTGAAAGACCTTTCTCTTCAACCAAACTACCAGCTGATCAAATACGGATTCATTCCAGAGTACAACTGAATGTTACCAATTCTGACAAGATTCACAGCCAGACCATTTCATCCTTTGATAGACCCCAGTTATGTCCACCTTGTTCTGACTACATTTCATTCCTAGGAGTTGTTCCCCTTCCCAAACAAGTCTTTCAAAGTGTTTCACTGCACAAGCCTGAAGAAAATCGTGCAGATTTCCACAAAGTGAGGCAAAACAGATCTTCTTGCGAAAACCCCGACTACATATAAATAAACAAAGAAGTAATGAATTAGAATGGGTGTATGGTAGCGCACAGTGTTCTATAGCAAAGCAATTTCTTTGTGAAACTGTTGCACTTTTCCTCCGAAGGCACATCTCTTCTTGTGTACACAATCATGTTCCCGACCACAAATTTTGTACAGGCTTTTACATGGCATAAGAACATTCACCCAATACAAATTCACAAAAAATCTTGGCTGCTTCCTGTGCAAAGCAGACATTTTTGGTTGAATTAATTTTACAAGTGATATCTATGTCAAAATGTTTAAGTTATTTCAGCAGAAAATGCAGCCACACAATTGATTATCTTTATGTGTCGAAGTGGAATATGTGAAAGCCTGTACACTGAGTACAGATTGGGGCTTATGATTGCTTTCACAAGAAAGGTGTTATCTATAAGGCTGATGCCCTCTACTCATTTGGTGAGCACACCGGGCTAAGCAGCCCTGACAGGCAGGCAATCCACGGGAAGGGACCTACAATACACGTCCATGGGCAAAAGCAGAGGTGCAGGACCAGTGCAGTACTTTACTGCTGCACCACGTATCACACACTTCATGATGGAGCAGACCAGGAAGAAGATGTTTAAGGCAAATCCTTTGTGAAAATGTTGCATTCAACTTTAACGTATACATTTGTGACAACAATTCACTTTATATCACTCACCCGCATGCTGTCTGCTCCAGGCTCGTTGCTGGGTATAGAAGGGGCACCAATGGCATCGTCCAGGTAAGAGGCGTCTGCGTCCGCGCCGATTTCATCACCAAGAGCATCTAGCTCCGCCTCCAACTCATCGTCGTCAATCTCCGGCATTCCGTACGACCTTCCCATGACCTCTTGCACCTCGTTGGCCTGTTCCATCAGGTCTTCCATCTCGTCTTGCATATTCTGGCAAAAGGAAAAGTTGGATTGTCATTTTGTCTCTGAACACAGAATGTGGATGCCCACATGGCAGAGTAATTAAAACCATATTTAGCAAGAAGACAACTTAAAATTACTGTTTGATGTCCAACCTAAAGATGAAAGCTAGTCGCCCTCGTGGCAGGGAAAGGAAAAAGTTTGTCAAATACATGTACTTATACCAGTACTAAAATCTACTGCTGAATGCAAAAGGTCCATGGAGTTTTAGTTTCATCATGGGTGCTGAGATTATGCTTCCTAATCCTATACATGACCTATCGAGAAGTTTGTCACATATTTATTACGATGCAAAAACCACAAGTGAACAAAAGAGGAATGAACAAAGAATTCCATCATGAATGCTGAATCTACACTTCCTGTATGTCAGGCTGTGTTGAAACAGTGCCAACACACAAAATATCCAAGTAGGTTGGTCTTCAGACACATTTACTTGAATTCATCAAGCAGGATACAGCTTGGATGCAGTAAAGTTCATGCTTCACAGCCACTGTACTTTATAGGTACAAATATCGGCCTCTGTCCATCTATCTATCTCTCTAGCCTTCACACAAAATGATACACATACGTATTCGTACACATACAGACATACATGCACCACACTTACCTCTATCTGGTCAATGTTAACATCTTTGTAAGCCTTCTTAAAGTCCTTGACCCCAATCTTCATGGCATCAACCTACACAACAACAAAAAATGCATGATTAGACTCTCCAATGTTGTCAATCTGAATAACACATGCGCAACACAGCTCAATTTACTGGCCTTGATAAAAGGAAAAGTATATCTGCGGAAAACATCAGACAAAACACAAAATAAATAAGATCAGTTCAGAAAAAATGTGCAACACTTAACAAGATTCTAGCAATTAACCAACACTGTCAAAATTGAATGTTGAACTTATTATGCATATGAGCCTGTGCCAAAAGGTGATCCTTAAGATGGGACATTCACGGGCAGAATTTGAAAAAAACAACCCTGTTTCCAGTCAGAAACTCATCTGAATTTTACCCTGCACTAGTGAACAATAGGGAGATTAACTTCAAAACCTGATTGATGTGTATAAACACGGGAAGTGAAAACAAGGGCCGTCTCTGATGTGGCTTTATAGTATCAGTGTAACACATGGATCAATTGATGATAACGACAATGATTATTCTCGCTTCTTCTTACCGTAGTCTTTGTATCTTTGCATGTCTGTATGGCAAAGTTCTGCTGTTCCAGGTTGAACGACTGCTGATTCAGCTGATCTCGCTGGTTCTCATACCTGTAATAAGACAAGGCACACGTGTACAATTACAAATACACCACTCACAACAAATCATAGAACAAAGTTTGTTGAGTTGTTCCTCTCAAGTCCTTGCTATGAACCCTTCAGCTGCATAACACTTACGGTACTAAATCAAAATTGTTACTCAAGTTAACATGTCACATGACTTGTGATAGATAGATGTCACACTGGTCTTTGGGATTGCAATAAATTCTGAAGCCTGCAACTGAAAGCGTTGCGAGCAAAACCACTAGCCTTTTTGTTTGCACAGTTGCTGTGTTGTTCTCACGCCTTGGTCTTTCCGTCATTGAAGCATATTTTTTTTATTTGATGCATTAGCCAGTCAACCATTGGATAATTCTGACATGTAGAACAAGAAGGTCTAACAACTAAAAGGTCTAACAGAATAATTTTGTTGAGGCCCGGTCATGTAGACCTATACATAATCTTAATCCAGGTTCAACTGACCTATACACCGATTAACAGTTCCGCGGCCATTTTAGATTCACACATGCAGACATCTTTTTCTACGAGCACTTTTGCTTCTTCTTGCTCTTCCGGTTTCCTGTTTTTGAGAAAATGCGCATCCGCAGATAGTTTTTTCTTCTTCTTCCTGTTCTGATTGATTTGAGAAAGCGTAGATTCAGTCGGCAGA
Source organism: Littorina saxatilis (assembly GCF_037325665.1). Classification (NCBI taxonomy): domain Eukaryota; kingdom Metazoa; phylum Mollusca; class Gastropoda; order Littorinimorpha; family Littorinidae; genus Littorina; species Littorina saxatilis. The sequence goes on from NC_090258.1 coordinate 11,979,315, forward strand.
AAGTGCAATTTTGTAGTCTTTCAGCCCTGAAGTTGCTTTTGAGTGTTCCAAGAAAGAGTGTAAAGGTTCTAAGGATTACATGGGGCACACAAACACGCGATTTTCGTTTTTTTCCCCCTTTGATTTGAACGCGTGCGCAGATCATTTTTTGCGAGTATGTTTGTACTTTTTCCTCTTCCCTTCTTCGTTCCATGTAAACGCCGAAACTGTTAACTGGTGTATTGTCCTCTCAATCTGGGAACATTTTACTTTCATACAAAACACCTTCTCCAACTTATCGACGTTTACCTAAAATTTCTGGTATTTTTCTGTTGTTTATTGGAATGTACCAGAAAATGAATCACCAGTTGGTCAGCACTGCCACTTTTCATTGCATTAGCCAAGTTTTGTTTGTCAAATTCACTCACTGTGTCACTGGGACTTGGCATTTTTTCAGCATAAGACTGAGACTTTCCTGACACCCGCAAAGTGCATTTAAATTAAGGTAGTTGACACTGGACCCGTTAAATATAAATTGGTTTCTCCCAAAAGTTGGTTATTTTTTAAGTTCGATCTGTCTGCTATGCATTCAGCATAAAAAAAATATAGGGTAGTGGGTTCGTTTCGGAGCTATGAGTCTCGGAAGACAGTGCCCGTTTTGAATTTTTGACCGAAAAATCGAAAAATGGGTATGTTTTGAAAACGGCCAATTACACAAACATCTGCATAGGAATAGTCATTTAAAAAATATCACCAAAAGCAGCAATGGGCAGGTAACGAAGTGCACTGGTAAACGAAAACGTTGCGCATACTCAAACTTTGTGACGTCACGTCTTTTGCCAGAGTTTATTTTAAATTTGTTCCTCATGTTGAGGTATTTTATTGCTGGTAGCCTGGAAATAAATTACGATTTGATGAGATGGGTTGTAAACGCAAGAGCGATCAAAACGGCATTAAAAAAACCAAAAAAAACGACAGGTTGGTAGTGTTTTTAGGGGGGGTTCACTCCCTTGATTAACCCCACCCTTTGCACTATTACTGTCCAGTGTGCCTCAGAAAAATATGTGTCACGATAATGTAAAGGGCTGTTGTCCGATCATTTGTCTCAGATATGAGCCAACTAAATTATGTTTTTAAAAACCACTGTTACATATGACCTCTGTTGAAAGTCAAAGGTCACCGCAACTTTGAAAGGCCACAAGTCCGATTCAAATGTAATAAAAACGCCAATCAAAAGGTGGAGGTCACTTGTTTGATACAAGTGTAATAATAAAAATTAATAATCAAGGCTTGGTTTATAATTTTGCTTAATAGTGCGTACTGTTATTTGTTACGGTTTGAAGGCTGGGACTTTTTGAGGGTGGAATTAAAGCAATTTTTCGCCTTATGGGCCCCTTATGCCTCGAAGGACTTCAATTATTGTATTATCTGCTGCCAGCGTACAGTAGAAAGAGGGCTGCATACACAAGACACTTGTTCTTAATACTACTGGCTGTTATTCTAGTTCAAACACCGGTTTTAACATGTGGTATTCTGATGCAATCACGCTGTGAGCATCACGGGTTGGGAGACACTCTCTTACCTGCTACCGGAGCTTCAATGTTAGCTTTGGTGATTATTACAATGTCACTGGCAAAGAGAACGGCTTTGTACCGATTTCATTAGATGCCCACGTGTTTTTGACCTCGTGGTTGGGAGGCGTGTCGCATTGTTTTTATTTCTGGCGGTGTCGTCATTTTCTGACGTCATTCCGCACTTACGCTGCCTGAAAAATGTGACGTTTGTTCTATTCACGTCATTCGAATGTTCGACGTGTTCTTCTTCTTCTTCTTCTTCTGCGTTCCCTGTTCGATGTGTTCGAATTCCCAGCCTGCCAGGAAAAAATGGCGACACAACTCAGTGGCTTCCCTTTGTGTATGAAGAGTAATGTCCCTGTCTCCATTTGACCTGCCTTAATGTGCTTACTTTTCTCATCATTATCACGTGTCTAAATATTTTCAACAAAGAAATGGTTATTAAAGTTTTAAACAGTATCTAACATTGGTAGTAAGTGACAGACAGTAAAGGAACATACTTTGGAATGAAACAATACAAGAAGAAAGAACAAGTCGCGTAAGGCGAAAATACAACATTTAGTCAAGCTGTGGAACTCACAGAATGAAACTGAACGCACTGCAATTTTTCAGCAAGACCGTATACTCGTAGCATCATCAGTCCACCGCTCGTGGCAAAGGCAGTGAAATTGACAAGAACGAGCGGGGTAGTAGTTGCGCTGAGAAGGATAGCACGCTTTTCTGTACCTCTCTTTGTTTTAACTTTCTGAGCGTGTTTTTAATCCAAACATATCATATCTATATGTTTTTGGAATCAGGAACCGACAAGGAATACGATGAAAGTGTTTTTAAATTGATTTCAAAAATTTAATTTTGATCATAATTTTGATATTTTTATTTTTCAGAGCTTGTTTTTAATCCAAATACAGGGTCCCCACTGGTTTTTAGAAACAAAATTCCATGACTTTTCCATGAGCCTCAATAACATTTTCCATGACTAGATCCACAGGTCGCCATTTCCGAACACGCAAACTTTTTACGTCTTGTCACTGCCAGTTTTGACACTGGCTTGCTTTGCACTGAATTTCAGTCAGTTTCTACGCAGTGTCTCTACGATAAGCAAGTCAAGCATTTGCTACGCAGTCAGATTATCGTAATATCGGTAATGTTTGCTGGTCCTGTCATTTCACTAAACTGGACCAGCCACTGTTTGTATCCATGTGCACTTTCGTAAATTCTGTTTCGTAACCGTCACTGTGACTTGACGAACTGTCATTTTTTTCTTTCTTATTTTTTTTAAATTCCATGACTTTCCATGGCTTGAATTGAAATTCCATGACTTTCCAGGCCTGGAAAATTAAAAATCAAATTCCATGACTTTCCAGGTTTTCCATGACCTGTACGAACCCTGCAAATATAACATATTTATATGTTTTTGGAATCAGGAAATGATGAAGAATAAAATGAACGTAAATTTGGATCGTTTTATAATTTTTTTAATTTTTTTTACAATTTTCAGATTTTTAATGACCAAAGTCATTAATTAATTTTTAAGCCACCAAGCTGAAATGCAATACCAAAGTCCGGCCTTCGTCGAAGATTGCTTGGCCAAAATTTCAATCAATTTGATTGAAAAATGAGGGTGTGACAGTGCCGCCTCAACTTTTACAAAAAGCCGGATATGACGTCATCAAAGACATTTATCGAAAAAAAGAAAAAAACGTCCGGGGATATCATTCCCAGGAACTCTCATGTAAAATTTCATAAAGATCGGTCCAGTAGTTTAGTCTGAATCGCTCTACACTCACAGACAGACACACACACACACATACACCACGACCCTCGTCTCGATTGCCCCTCTATGTTAAAACATTTAGTCAAAACTTGACTAAATGTAAAAAAGAAACTTGAGGAAAGGCGAAGCAAAAAGAAGAAGTGAAAGAAAGACAGTGAACATCAAGGAAGATGAACAAAGCAACAGAAAGATTGAACTGTCTTACATTCTTTTCTGTTTGAGTACCCGCATTGCCTTTTGCTTCACCATGTTCTGCAAAACAAATAACACACGTCAGCTTGGTCCCACCAACCAGCTTTAAACATGGACAAACATTCACTTCACCTTGAAATCACACATGAGACACTCTTATAGTTATAAGTTATAAGTGTGTGTGTTGGTGACTTTAAGTCTCCGTGTGTGTGAATGAGTGTATGTGCGCCTTGAGTCGCCTGTTGGTGAGATATGTGCGCGTTATAGGGGAGAGTTACTGATATCGTACCACTTAAGGACAAACAGCTCTATAACGCAACCATTTTATGCTAGGCACTTCAAATTGTCCATAAACACTCATCTCCTGTGCCTTCAACGTTCCGTATATTGTTTTCAATGAAAAAAAACGCAAACTTGGTTTCAGTACGGATTTAAAAAAATCATCCAAATGGTACGAATTACAAGACCAGTTCTGTAATGCGTACCTGTCAGTCACTTATAACGTACTAGGGGTACGATATTAGTGACCTTGTGGTACAATATCAATAACTCTTGAAGCAGCGCTGAAGCCCATTCCGTTTGCAATGGCTGCCAGACATTTTTTCATGTCCTCTGATGTCCAGTTCGAGGGGGAAAGCATTTTTCTGAAACAACTTCAGGCTTCAGACTTCTTAATACGTACTCCTAAATGGATCATTTGGCAATTAATAGGAGGTTGTGTCATCCTGCATATCGTACCAGAAGTCATTGTTATCGTACCACCGGTACTATATCAAGACTCTGGCTGGTACGATATGCGTGACTTCGGTAGGCTGGACAATAAGTAGATCTAGCCTTCTACATGTAAAGCAAAGGCCAATGTTTTGATCCAAATGCAGCCTACACTCAACAAGGTATTAATGTATAGTCAAGTTAATTTGCTCAGTGGTGTAGTCTTTGCATAGTCACACAAATTTGTCACTACAAAAATAACATCAAAATGCGAAAAAAGTGAATTTTTCGTTCTTGCTGGTAGTTTTCTCGCTAGCTGCCATGTTGACACCGGAAGAATGCTTCTTTCCTACGAGGTTCTCCCCACACTTCAGCAGGGGCTTCAGACATTCGTCATTTCGCGGGAATGGGGGTGGTACGATATGGATAACAGGTACGCAATCAGTAACTCTCCCCTAAATATTTGTATTATTATTATTATAAGAAGTGAGTCATTCTCAGAAATGGTGGTCCAAAGTGTTACATATGTACAAAGTAAAAAATAAAGTGTCAAGAAATACAAAATTAAGTAGATGTGCAACGCCAAGGCACTGCATACCCCAGCGAAAGACAAACCTCTCTCTCTCTCTCTCTCTCAAACACACACACACACGAACACACACATACACACACACACACACACACATACCTCAAGTTACACACGTACAAAAATACACACTCACTCACTCACTCACTCACCGCACACACTTCATACACTCGCACATATAGACAGACGGACATACACACCTTTACAAACAAACACACATACACACACACATACACTTACTAGTACGCACACGCACAAACACACTTCCACCCACCCATTTTCTCTCTCTCTCTCTCTTATACAAACACACTCACACACAGGGCGGATCTGGGGGGGGGGGGGGGGGGGGTTACACGGGTTACGTAACCCCCCCACCCCCCCCCCCCAAAAAAAGAGGTAATTTATTGGCTCAGGATGCACCAGATAGCTCTATTTTGCTTCTTTGGATAAAAAAAATTTCCGGGGGGGCATGCCCCCGGACCCCCCTAGAGGCTTAGGCGCCTTCCGCGCCGTCAACATGTATCTTCGCAGTCATTTTGTAACCCCCCCCTTCAAAGTGAATTGATCCGCCCTTGCACACACACACACACATTGACTCACACAAATCTCATACACACAAAACACACACTTATACGCACATACACGGTTGGCCTAGTGGTAAGGCGTCCGCCCCGTCAGTTATGTGATCGGGAGGTCGTGGGTTAGAACCCAGGCCGGGTCATACCTAAGACTTTAAAATTGGCAATCTAGTGGCTGCTCCGCCTGGCGTCTGGCATTATGGGGTTAGTGCATGCTAGGACTGGTTGGCGGCCGGTGTCAGAATAATGTGACTGGGTGAGACATGAAACCTGTGCTGTGACTTCTGCCTTGTGTGTGGCGAACGTTATATCTCAAAGCAGCACCGCCCTGATAATTATGGCCCTTCGTGGTCGGCTGGGCGTTAAGCAAACAAACAAACAAATACGCACATAGACAGACGGACACACACACCTTTACAAACAAACACATATACACACTCATACACACACAAACATACACACAAACTCATGCACACACACATTCACACACACACACACACTCTTTCTCCCTCTCTCTCAGTCTTTCTTACACACACACACACACACACACACACACACACACACACACACACACACACACACACACACACGAGTACAGACTCAGGCACGCGCGCACACACACACACACACCCACACTAACACGTGCACAAAAGGAACACACACACACACACACACCGCGCGAGAGAAAAAGACTACAGGGAGGCATGACGTCATGATGCATTAATTGACGTCAAAAACTTTTGACCGTGACGTAATCTTCTCACGCGAGCTTTATCCATAGTCTTGAACAACCACACACAAATAGACTTGGAAAGTACAGAATTTCTACCCGTCCAAAGTGGCCTTGGGTGGTGTTTGCTGAAAAAATGGGGGCGACTATGCACCCACCGTATGTTTGTTAGTATGGTCCCAATTGTTGGTGAACTTCCATCTCCAACTGTAGCACGTAGCCGGGCACAAAGAATCCTTCTTTATCATGTATTATCGGTATGAAAATGCGTTCGTGGGATACATCCAGCTTCGCTGGGATAATTGTTTTTACTATGAAGTCTATTGTTTGCTATACATAATAATGCAAAAATTAGACAAAAAGAGTAATTGGTTGCTGAATAAGAGACATTTTAAAGTGTTGTATTTACGTGATGAATGTTGTAACATGGAAACCAAATTCCAACTTTAAACCACCGAAGCCTTCAATCCTTTGTGCATTTTTTATCAAGTCTGCAGTATTTTTGTGTTCTACCCAACACATTCTAGTTATGAAAGGTAAGGACTTCAACTAATATTGGTAAAAAAATGACATTTGGAACAAAACTAAGGTGAATGTCGCAACACAGAAACGAAATGCTTGAACCACCTTCGGTTCCTGTGCGACAGACATGAATCTGCACTGTTTGGCCTTTCCTGCCGGCAAAACCCGTCTGACCTAAAATAACTACACAAAACACAATTCGTCAGAGTTTGCTGTATTTGTTGAAAGTTCCTGTTGCGTTCAGATTACCCATTTTAAGTACTTGATGAATGTCGAACATCGACGATCAGAGGATACGAAAACTTCTTGGCTGCTTTGTTCCGCTAAACTTCGCGCTTTGAGAGACTGTTTGCACTCGATATCCTTCCGACACTACATTGTCGCCATCCGCGGTGTGTAAGTTTGTGACAAAGCTTTGCAGGCTCGACAATTAAGTAAAAACCATCTTCAGTCGTAACGTAGGTCAGGAAACGACGCCATGAGTTTCAGCAAATGATATGATTCTGGTGTTTTCTGTGAATATTTGGCTGTGATTCAAAGGACTATTTTCTTGTTCGAACTTCCTGTGCGCCAAAGAGCTAAAAGTAGCCGTGATGTGGCAAAGTCATGGAACACATTGCTGTCCGATGTTCGCGTGTCGAGTCTGGATACAATGCGTTACGACATTCATAATTTTTTGTTCGAAGCCCGTAACTTCAAATTCAGCGTGAGTTTTTGCAAAGATGTGTTGCTACGTCCAAGACTGAACTCCTGACTGTCGATTGCAGTAATTTGTTGGTGTTTGCATGTTTGCATTTAACCATGAGACTGAACATATTGTTGATCACGAAAGTCGTGTAACGCTTCGGCGATCCGGAAACGGACGAACTTCGCAATTGAAAAGCAAATAAAAACAACACCAACGTATAGAAACCTTTTTTATTGACATACAACAATGCTTTAATGTCTCAGGAATAGATTCAGATAAAAAAAAGGCGTGGTAGAAATAATTTTAATTTACTTTTTCATGATTTCAAATGTGTCCCCCCTACTCACTCTCACTGGACCACCATTTCTGAGAATGACCCAAGTATGTGGGGAAAAAACCCACCTGAAGCTAGACAACGTCCAGGCTGCGAGTGCTGGTAATGTAATGTTCTACTAATAGTATAAAAACAATTGACTTGCTAAGAATAAAATAAACCACCACAACAATGACTTTAGTTTCAATCTATATATGGCCTTAAGTCTGAAATGGTGTCCACAGCTGAAATAGCTGTGCAACCTTGGCTCTAACCTGATTTGTACATCAAAGAAAAATAAAATCCTTGTAAAGATTAATGAGACTTGTAAAAAAAAGTATAAAGTACACACCTAGAGAAACATTGTGTGCTCAGTTGTTGTTTTTAATGAAAATGTCGCCATTATCTGAAGTCAGCAGCACTACATTTTGGCCATTTTTTGTGACATGACCTTACAGCATATTGAAACATGGTCTACTCTGTCATGGGACAGAATGTCATGAATGACTTTTCACTGAGCCAGTAAAACTCAAATGTACCTTTGACAAAGCAAAGTTTTTGAATTTTGTCAGTGAGCCTGCAGAAAATGGGGAGAAAAATTTCACAGAAAGTTCATAACTATTTCCGTAAGACTTCATTTTTGTTCACTGATCAGCTCTAAATAATAATTAAAGATTGAAACCTGATATATTTTTGTAAAAAAGTATTTTACAGTATGTTTTGCAGAGGTATAAAACATAAAAAGGGTTGTTTGACTTGTTTTTGCATGTTCAAAAGTACCGTAGTTTGAAGTTTACGTGCAGATTTTCTTGTGAAAAAAGAGTTATGAACTTTCCAACCTTTTGCCTTATAAAATGAGTAAATTGACTGGTTGGGGAACACCTAGCTTTGTAATGCATTTGGATCCACTAGCAGCAGTCACACTGAAAGTTTGCATCAAGTTCATTCATTGGTGTTTGAGTAATTGAGAAATAAAAAATTCTTGTGAGAAAGTTATGAACTTTCCTACTATCTCCACTGAGAGTGTTTTTTGTCCTTAAATGCTAGCCATGAAAGTTAAGGTTGTAGTGGAACAGCAATTTTGCATATAAAAGTACATTAGATTTAGATACTAAGCAATTTTTGTCACTAAAGTCAAGCAGTATGCTTTAGTTAGCCATTTTCTCTGTGTCTTGCGCACTATTTTTATGTGAGAGTTACTAACTCATGTCAAAACCCAAAATATATGTAAAATGACTATTTTCAGTTTCCAAATTACACTGTACCATGATTTTCATCACAAAAAGAATCTACTGGCTGCTGACTGTTTCTTTCTGAAGTACTTAGCCGTTTTGTCATGAAGTTCATAACTTCACATAACTCAAGCTCATTTTTCAAGGGCGTGTTTAAAATAATGCCTTGTTAATAGCAAAAGAGTACATTTAACTTTATCTGGACATTTTGTAAGAAGTTTTCTGAATATCAACCCTCAAAATTACATTTTGATAATTCCAGCATGAATCTGGGTTGACTGCACGGTGTACATAACTTCACATCAACTGACCCTCAGCCCCACGGTGTGAAGTTATGAACACATGCCATGAGTATGATTTATACACGATAATTAATTTACTACACTAAATCACTACCTCAAATGATGTGCTGCTCTTCTCCAGAGTAGGCTGTTACAGTTTGATGTCATTTTTATTTTAATTTACCAGCAGATTTTAGTACGTAGCTTTTCAGTTAAATAAATGATGTGAAGTTATGAACACACAGTCAGCTGACATAAACACTAACTAAATAATGATTTCGGTAACAGTTTTCATGACTGAGTTTGGTTAAGTAAATCATTAAGTTGTTTAGAATTATTTGCAAGAGACTTTAGTTAGTTATTTTAGTATAAATGTGTGATTGATGTGAAGTTATGAACTTTCACAAGTTTCAAACAATTTGTTTTATTTTGGCAATTAAAATCTGATTTTGTAATATAAGTGCAGCTTTAGCCTATACTATAACTCTGTGTTCTCAGTTTGTCATTGTTTTGCAAATATATTATACAGTAACTGTACTAGAGACCAACATAACAAAAATTCTTGTGAAGTTATGCGCACGCTCACATTTTATGATTTTTGTTATCGTTTGTTTTCACAAATGTTTTACTTTTATTACTTAGTTGTATGTTGATTACAAAGAGTAGCTGGAGAGAAAATAAGATGACATATGCACTTTCTTACTTTGGTTTGAATTAGCCATAGTTTGTGATGTCACGGTGTGAAGTTATGAACTCCTAGGACATTCTAAAAAAACTTTCAGTTTCTGCCAACTCTTTGAGTCAGACAAACATTTTGGTGTATTGAAATCCTTTTGATGGTACTTTTCAAGCACATTTTGCACAAAAACAGCAAAATTGTAGATTTAATGATAACTTATGCCAATATTTGCTGTGAAAAAATTGTGACAATATTAATTTCTATAAATAATACAGATAACCAAAAAATCTTCTCCACACTTCATCTTCAAAAATTACCTTCATGTTCCAGCTCACCTTTTTCAGATTAAAAAACAAAACAAATTGTTTCCTGCCTGTATAAATTAAATTTATTATACCAATAAAAGTAAATTATGTGAAGTTATGAACTTCCCATTAATGGAGTTCACATCTGCATCATGCGTGGCCAAAACAAGTTTAACTTGCTTGAAATGCAAAGTAATTTGCTGTAGCAATTTGCTCAGATGTCTAAAACAGACCCAATACATGTAGCAACAATGATTTAACAAGTCTAAATTTTGTGACGGTGTGAAGTTATGAACTCCTGCAAACTTTTAAACCTGAATCTGTGAAGTGATCAAACATGAGTTTTCTTAAATCATAGCTGTTCCTTGCATATTTATGCTCTAAAATACATCTCTATTTTCAAAACAAAGAAAATGTTCATTTTTAAAATTGATTTTGTATGTCACAAAAATGGACACCTATTCTGACTTTGGGCCATATATTACATGTATATAATTCTTTTTTACCCCTGCTACTACCAGAAAAGTGCTTGAAACTACAGGCCTGAAAACGTTAAATGTAAACTACATCACATGCAACTTGTACAAGACATGAGTACATTTGTACTTAAAAGTGAAAGCTAAAAGTGAAAGCAATTAAATCATCTCCCTATTGAAAACTAAAAAGTCAAACACTTAATATGACATCAAAAGCAACTGCAAATCATGAGAAACTTCGGTCTAATAATGAAACAATAAAAACATTGATCATCATTATTTATGTCAATATGTGACAAACATAAACCTGTGTCCACCTACCTTTGACGGACCATCTCTCATCTTTTTCATCTGATCTCTGTACTTTCCCAGCTCTGCATCGAGACGAGCGATTTTCTTGTCAACGGACTCCCCTCGACTGTCAATCTACACACATTGACAACAATTATAATACATCAATGGCCTGATCCATTCATGTATTCAGCAAATAACACACAAATGACAAATAAACAGCAGAATAGCAATTGGCATTGTAATTCATATTCATATTCATAAGCAGAACGCAGAGAGAAGAATCAAGAAATTGATCAAGTTACTTTTTCAGGCTCACAAACTAGCAAAAAAGCATACACAAATCATTACTTGTGTACCTTTGCAAAACCCTTCCGACTCAGTAGACTGTAGTGTAGAATGAACAAAACTGAAAGTAAAAGTTTACATCAAAAGGAAAAACTTTGCAAATCATTTCATTTTCACTCACAAAGGGGGAAAATAATGAAAAATAAGACCAAGGAATGGAACTTATAACATGTTGTACAAGAAAAAAGGCAGAGCTTTATTATTCAATTACATAAATAACGAGAACTTCTGGAAAGAGATCTAAAAATAGAAAGTCACACTCAAACTCACCAACAACAAAAAAACATGTATAAAGATCGGCTGTATCAATCTCATCAAAACACTGTTGTGTGGGTCAGTTTCTTCATCTGCTCTTCACTAACCATACAAAAACTTTCAGAAAAAGAAAGGCATTATATGACAGGTTTAATAAGCAAGCCACTTTCACAAAATTTTAGTGTCAGTGTCACAGTCACGAGAACTGAATCAGTGATTGTGAAAGCTTCCAAATGTTTTGGGTACAAAATACACAACAAAAGTTTAATTTTTAAGGATTTAACGGTTTTCTTACGCCAGAAATGCAGTCTGTGAGGTTCGGTGGAGGCTCCTTTGCTTTTCCTCGCCCAAAAAGCCGATTCATTTTGAGAAGCTGGAAAAACAAACAAACAGCGTCGACGGCCTTCGTTCAGGAACTGCTCTGTTCTTCTCGATCAGCTAAGATGGACGGTACTTCCGAGGGACGGATCGTTATTCGTACTAAATTAGGAGAAATGGAAAACGTTCTGTACTTTCAAATTAATTTTACAGCTATACAATAAAATCTGTGTAGATTTTAAGAGAGTTATAAATCACTACTGCGCTGGTGAAGCGTCTAATTTGACTTAAATCGTTTTTCAAAGAATTTTCAATACAAGCAGTAACTATCGGATCCACTTCCGCGCATGCGCACAAGCACTTTACTGTAAACACAGAGAGCTCCGCGCGTGTTGGTGATTATTGTGACACACTTACAACGTCAATGTGAGTCATTATTTTACACATTATGTGTGTGTTGAAACATTTATGGCATCTTTATGCTTTAATCTAACATCTTGCATGTGTATGCAGTCTGCAATCAGATTCTTGCGCCTTTTTTAATCACTCACTGTTGACACTTGTCTTGGTGTGTCCCAATTTCAGACTCATTTGACATTTTCATTTTACTGCGATCTTTTTTCAGCAAAATCTTGATCTGGTACTTGTCTTTTCTTTCTTACTTGCTTTGTTCGGTTCATAGAACTGCCCGAGCTAGGTAGCGATCAACGTACAGTATTAAAATTGTTCTTTGTGTGCGTTTTATTACCTTTCGTCCCGTCTGGGCAATTACAGACAACTGTAACAGTGACAAAGCGAGGGTCAGGGAAATTTGTTTAGCCGGTGGTCAGTGCCGTGTTTGGTTTGTCATGCATGAAGTAGCAAAGTCACAAATGCTTGGGGTGTGGGTTTCATCACAAGGGATCCAGTTATTGGTAAGACAGGGCTTGATTTTCTTGAGTGTGTTCGTGGGTTTTCAGGCTTTATTCTCATCCTCCATGCCTGTGGAATCTATGCATGCATTTCATGGGCCCCCTTTCTTTTTGCTTGGGAGTGTTGCCACAGTGAGAATGAAAGTGTCTTGTGAACCAAACAGTACTTTAACAACATTCAAAAACACTGTATAAATCTATAATCAGACCTTTTTGTTGTTTTTCAGACCTTTCTAATAGACCTTTTCGGTATCTGAGCAGCTCTCGCGAGACACGCTCTTTGTTATGCTTTGAACATCGCGAGAACTTCGAACTTTGGCTTGTGCAGCTCGCACGAGATCGCTGTACCGCATGCTTTGCTATGCTCTGAAGTTTGCGAGAGATCACGAGAGCTTGGAATACCGATAGGTAGACCTATTCTATGGTGATTTTGGAAGAACTTAATTAAAAAAAAGATCTGTTGTTCCTTGTAAAACTCTTCAGTCCCATCCCAGTTTTTTTTTCAAACACATGAGTAACAGGTACAGGCAGAAGACAAGAGTGCTTCACAATTTCAAGTGTCTGTATGTACTTTTCTTTCACTTAATTCATGAACAACCAGTTTGGGTAGTGGTAAATCAATGAATTAATAGCTTGTAAGTTGTATTTTTAGTTGAAAGGCTGAGTAATGACCACTTACGTGATTGTCTTCACCACTCTTAATAAGTCTTATTACTTCCGTTGAATACGAGGCTGGCCAGATGAGGGCTCCTGATTCAGGTTTTTCTTGAAACTTGACTGGTTGTAGGAAGTAATCAATCATTCTTTAAGTTTCAACATGGTCAGCCCAATGTGGAATGTCTCAGTAGACTCTGGTGCAGTTTGTTTCAGGTCAAACCTCGCACTGATTAAGTGATTTCAGCATTTTAATTTATTGCTAAGAGTGAAACCTTGTGTAGCATCAGGTTATTATTGTTAACGTACACTCTGATGATGTGGTGTGTACTCAGTAGTTGTCTTCTTATACAAGTTATAGATCTACAAACAAAATGTTATAGAACTAATCAGTGTATGACATGCACGATGGCCTAGTGGGTGAGATTCTGCCTCCCATGCGGAAGGTTGATTGTTCAAATCTCAGTCACCCCCCGCGGGTTAGGAGGAGTCCCATATTGGTTGGGACGAGAAAGAATTTACCCGATGCTCCCCAGCATGTCGTAAGAGGCGACTAACGGATTCTGTTTCTCCTTTTACCCTTGTTAAGTGTTTCTTGTATAGAATATAGTCAATTTTTGTAAAGATTTTAGTCAAGCAGTATGTAAGAAGTGTTAAGTCCTTTGTACTGGAAACTTGCATTCTCCCAGTAAGGTAATATATTGTACTACGTTGCAAGACCCTGGAGCAAATTTTTGATTAGTGCTTTTGTGAACAAGAAACAATTGACAAGTGGCTCTATCCCATCACCCCCCTTCCCCCGTCGCGATATAACCTTCGTGGTTGAAAACGACGTAAAACACCAAATAAAGAAAGAAAGAAAATCTCAGTCATGCCTGGTGGGTTAAGGGTGTGCAGATCTGCTAGTGGCTTACAACACCCCCCACCCCACCCTTAGTGTGTATTAAACGCAAGCACAAGACCAAGTGTGCACAGAAAAGATCATGTAATCCATGTCAGAGGTCGGTAGGTTGTAGAAACATGAAAATACCAGGGTAAAAACTCTCAGTTTCATCCCATGAACGCAGAAGAATAATCAATACATACATTTTAGGCTCAGGCCTGTTGTCAGACTCTACAGTGCAGTATGATGACCATGAATGCACACAGATGAATATTTCTGTTTGCTCTTCAATTTTCCTCCTTCATGAGCACAATTTTTTCTGGTTTGTCACTTTGTGTCGTATAAAGATGTGATTTTGCTAGTCATTGGATTAAACAAAAGGCCAAAGGTTTCATTGAAATCAATCAAGCAGTTGTGTCCAGTCATAAAATCATTATTAAATTATGGTGTTCGACATCTTCAAAATATTTAGGTTTACTAGACCTCTGGAAGAAAAGCGTAGGGATACTTGGAGTTGGAGTTGGACTGTGGGAAAAGGAGGAAGAACTCAGAAGCTAAGATATTGGCTGAATGTAAGCCAGTGTCTGTAATGGCAAACAATTCCATTTTTGTTGTTATGTCTTGACTGAGCATTGGCATTGTAAATATATTCTTATTATTCTATGTCCATGAATGTCGCTTATGCCGCCAGGTGTATTTTTTTTTAATTGTTTGTTTGTTTGTTCGTTCATGGGCTGAAACTCCCACGGCTTTTACGTGTATGACCGTTTTTACCCCGCCATTTAGGCAACCATACGCCGCTTTCGGAGGAAGCATGCTGGGTATTTTTGTGTTTCTATAACCCACCGAACTCTGACATGGATTACGGGATTTTTTCGTGCGCACTTGGTCTTGTGCTTGCGTGTACACACGGGGGTGTTCGGACACCGAGGAGAGTCTGCACACAAAGTTGACTCTGAGAAATAAATCTCTCGCCGAACGTGGGGACGAACTCACGCTGACAGCGGCCAACTGGATACAAATCCAGCGCGCTACCGACTGAGCTACATCCCCGCCCGTTTTTTTTAATGAATACTGTTAAGATAATGCATATAACTGTATGCATGCGCTCTACGTTCCGGGGTTGATGCTTTTGGTCAGCCATTCCCTGTTTGTCCGAGAAATCTTGGAAATAAACACCAATTGTTCCCCTACCAGAAATTATTTTTGGTATGTAGTTTGGCTTTACTTGTTTTCTCTTTTGGTGGTTTGGTGCTATGTACAAATAAAATGTGTAGATCTGACTGATATTATGTAAGTGATTTGGTTGATTATGTTGCAGGCTGAAATCCATGACAAGCTCCCGATGTGGACAGTAACGAGTATCAAGCACCCCCACCTCGCAGCGCCCATCTTACACACGTCACAGCCAGCCACAGCGCTGTGCTGCATCAGTCTTCTGCGCTGTGTGCAGTCGCTGTAAGGCTTCGTCACATGCAGGAAAAGCGTTGCCCGACTTTCGTCTCTTGCCGTCGTTCTCCTCCCGACCGGCGCCAATGAGTTACCCGTGGTATGTCGGCGCTCCTAACAGCGTGTCTATCTTAGACAATGCTCCCCAGAATGGCTCCCTCACACACTCCCCAGCGGCTCTGGGTGGAGGCACTGAGTCCCCAAGCGCGACTAACCATCACCCAGCTGCAGCCGCCGGGGGGTTTCCGTCTACGTCGCCGTACCCCGCTCTGAGCGCAACTACCAGTCAACACTCGTCAGAATCGCATTCACAGTCCCCGCACGGTTTGACACATCCTAACCCTTCCTCATATCTTCCTTCTTTTGGGGAGAATTCTCTCCAGCAGCATTTGTATTCAGCCGCCAACCGCTTTGGCTCATACAACAGCGAAGGGGGCTCTTCCGCGGAACAGAACTTTGCATCTCCCTTCGCCATGCCCTCTCCCATGTTGTCTCAGTCCTACGCGATGCGATCTCAAGCCTACCCTGGAATGCCCGGCTACGCAGAGGCCACCCAGCAAGAAGTTTCACGGCTGAACGCTTTTGGAGCTTCGCCATACGGGGCGCCTAGCTTTGAAAACTACTACAGTCCGTTCGACAGTCGCGCCAACCAATCCGCAGATTCCATGCTAAGCGCCGCCGACAGAATGATCAAGGATCCGTTTGAGAACGGTGTTCCACGAGCATCCGCCAATCCGTGGGCGCAGTTTGGGGCTGATGGAAGGGAGGGGTTGTACACGGTCGGCTACTCACCTCACCCCATGAACCCTTACGGAACCCCCCTGGGGCCCATGTTCCACCCCAACTCCCACTACCGCATGGGCTACGACGCGCCCCACTTCAAACAGGAGCTGCCAGATCCTTACCAACTGGCGTCCTCCGCCATGGGATCGCGATTCTCACCACCTCAGATGATGTACAACATGGACAAAAAGTCTCCCAAGAAGAAGGACTCTTCGCCAATCCCCAAGCCTGCTACGAATCAAGACGATTCCCCTCCTGTGCCTAATAAGGCCTCGCGGTACTTTTCCGACCGGGGGATTTTTGTGTTCCGCCCGCCCGACACAGGGCCTGCCATGGGCCCCTACTCCGGTATGATGATGAGCATGGCGGACCGCTACATTATGTGTCAGAAAATGTTGTGTCAGCGCCTGTCGGATGTTGATCTGCCGCCCAAGGTGACATATGTGTACAACCCGCTCGAGTACGCGTTTGAAACGCACTACAAGTTTGTGAAGAAATACTACAACTCCCACAAGCGCATCCTCTTTCTGGGCATGAACCCAGGGCCTTTCGGCATGTCACAAAATGGGGTAAGTATGACATTTGGTAGTTTATGAAGGTCAAGTGGCAGGTATGTTCTTACTTTACGGTAATTGATTCCTCTGCTTGTGCTAGTTGCTGTGGAAGTTTTGGTAATGGTAAGCAGAAGTCAGGGTTTCTATCTATCTATGGTAAGATATGACGTAGTAGTAGTAGTAATGATAAAGGAAAAGAACTTAAAACTGATGGAAGAAATCACCAATTACCTAGAGTCATTATGCTTCTTGCAAAGAGATCTTTCAGCAGTAAAGTCATGCATGTCTTGGACTGTTGGTTAAAAGTTAAGTTAATGAATTTCCCAACTGGGTAGGGAAACACAGTTTTTGATTAAGAAGTTCTCTGCTGTCTTCTTGATTCTATGCTTAAATGTCGTTGATAGCCTTCTTATTTTAAGATAAGTTAAGCCTGTTAGTGTTAGTACAGTTTGGTCACATATATTTGATTTTGTATTTTGAACATGAGAATCTGACCGTGCTCATGTTGCCTTGTGCAGGTACCATTTGGCGAGTGCAACATCGTGACGGACTGGATGGACATTGACGGAGAGGTGTCGAAACCGGTACTGGAGCACCCAAAGCGCCCCGTCATGGGCATGGAATGCAAGCGATCAGAGGTGGGAGGAACGTTCTGTCTCTCATTACAGTGGAAACCCCCCCTTTTAAGACCTCCAAAAATCTGAGAAAATCAGGTCTTAAAAAGGAGGGCGTCTGAAAATGGGGGTACATTTACAGAAGTTATGAACAAAAAGTCTTAACAAAACCAGGGTCTTAAAAGGGAGGGAGTCTTAAAAAGGGGGTTCCCGTGTATTCCTTTCTTGGGGTCTTTCTTTTTTTTCTTCTCTGGATTACGTCATAACAGTACAACAATTTATCTTGCCAATGACGTGTGTTTAGCTTCAAGGCATATTGTGGGCACTTGGCAGCTGCATTGCTGTCTTAAAGTTAATGATAATTTCATAAAACTTTCTCTCATAGATGAATAGACAGGGGTATTAGTAATTACGATTAGAAGTTGTGGATTTTCTTCCAGGTGTACTTATACTAGGCCAACCAACAGAAGAACAATGTTACTTACTTCATGGGTCATGGGTCATAAGCAGAAACAGTGAATTTTCCATAACTCGACTGCCTTGGTTTCATAAATGAAGAATAGACTTGGAGTTGAAGACAAAGTTTTGTAAACGGGACTGTAACGAGTGAATTTGATTTTGCATTGTTAATTATGAGAAAAGATTATAACGGTATTTACTTGAGGAGAGTCTACTCCACAAATGATAGCTTCACATTGGTATGAATTGTTTTTCTCATTCTTCAGGTGTCAGGGGCTCGCTTCTGGGAGCTGTTCAGACGCCTGTGCCCTACGGCCGAGAGCTTCTTCAAGATCTGCGCCATCCACAACCTCTGTCCGCTGGCCTTCATGACGGAGACGGGCAAGAACGTGGCTCCTTCCGACATGCCCGTCAAAGTCTTGCGCCAGCTGGACTCGCTCTGCGACCAGACCTTCCTGGACGTGGTTCATCTCTTCAAGGTGGAGCACGTCATCACCGTGGGCAAGTACGCCTACACCTGCGCCCAGAAAGCCATGACGGCGCACAATATGCACGGAGTGCAGCTGCACTGCATGATGCACCCCAGCCCGGCCAATCCCTCCGCCAACAAGGGCTGGGCCGATATCGCCGAGAACCAGCTGCGAGAGTTTGGCGTCTACAACATCATCGCCGTCAATCCACAGCCCCCACCTCAGCCCGCTGCTCAGCCACCACCACCAGCACCGCCGCCGCAACAGCAGCAGCAGCAAAGCCAGCAACAACAACAACAACAACAACAACAACAGCAGCAGCAGCAACAACAGCAGCAACAACAACAGCATCAGCAGAGCCAACAGCCCTCGCATCAAGCCCCCCAGCATCATCCACACCACCCCCAGATGGCGCCAGTGCCGCACCAGGCCCAAGGCTCAGCCACACCCGCATGGTTACCCGGGCAACCCCTACAGCCACCCCAGCCAGTCCCCCCACAGCCACCCCAGCCAGTCCCCCCACAGCCACCCCAGCCAGTCCCCCCACCCCCACATGCCGGGCTACCCTACCTCCCACCCTCACAACCCCCACCACTCCCTCTCTCACCACCCCCACCCAGGGCACTACCCTGTACCTCACGTTCTGCAGAGTACTGGAGGTGTGAACCCCGTACCTGTGGGAATGGGGGCCGGGGAAATGATGGGGGACAATAACAAGCGAACTATGGACGTGATCGCCAACAATGGGGTCGTGGGGGTCGTGAGTCAAAAGCGCATGAAGTTGGACGAGGCGTGATTCATGAATTTTGAGGCGGCGAGGGGTGATTCATGATTTTTTGATTTTTTTGTTTGTTTTGTCTCTTCCCCTTCTGTCTTCATGTTGCATCTCCTGGGTATCGTCATTGAACAACTTCAAGCCTTCACTGTTTCTTAGTTTTAATTTTAATTTTTGTTCCAAGCAATTTTTAAACACGGATTATCTTGGAAATGTGGATCTGAGACGAAGTGCAGATATTTTTTTCTGTATGTTTTGATTTCAAGTTTACAACGGGCCAGTGGTATAATGACAAAGAACCAAACTTTTTATTGATCATGACATGTGACAAGTGAGAAATTCTTTAATGGAAAAAAATTATATTGGCAAAGTTTTTTGTGTTTTGTTTTGTTTTTGTAATGAGGGTAAGGGTAGCACACAACAAGCTTTTCTGAATGAGACCGTTAGTTCAGAGTCTATGCTGTCAGACGCAAGTGTGCTTTAATCTTTGAGGCTTACTGTTCAGAACAAGTGTATTCATTAAATGAACATTTTACTTTGCTGACAAGTGTGCTTTATTTGAAAACAGTGAAAAATGTATGATGGTTTTACCGCAACAACAAAAAACACACAAAAACCGCAACATTTTCTAGTGTTTGTTAGGAAACATAAGCAGATTAAAGGTTGTGATACGGCAAAGTAAGACTATTTTGTATAGGGTTAAGTATTATGTAAAACAGTGGCGGTTTATGATGGTGTACTAATGCAACTGATAGTAATACAAACCTTCTTCTAGCCAAAAATGTAATTTGAACTTAAACTGCTTACTTCCGTTTTTAAAACGAAAAAGGGTAACACAGCGGCCAGCTATCAGAGTAAATCAGTGAATTGTACTGTTTAGTGCCAAAGTGCTCTGGACTTCAATTTTTTAGACAATGTTTGTGTATTCGACTCACTGCCATGGTATTTTTTTCTGAAAAGATTGATCTTTTTGGAGTGCTTTTATGTCTAAAAAATGGGGAGTGGACTGTCTCTGGTGCATTCTGTTTTCCCACCGCCTGTCATTTGGAGACCCCCCGCGGGTTAGGGGGAAGAATTTACCCGATGCTCCCCAGCATGTCGTAAGAGGCGACTAACGGATTCTGTTTCTCCTTTTACCCTTGTTAAGTGTTTCTTGTATAGAATATAGTCAATGTTTGTAAAGATTTTAGTCAAGCAGTATGTAAGAAATGTTATGTCCTTTGTACTGGAAACTTGCATTCTCCCAGCAAGGTACTACGTTGCAAGCCCCTGGAGCAATTTTTTGATTAGTGCTTTTGTGAACAAGAAACAATTAACAAGTGGCTCTATCCCATCTCCCCCCTTTCCCCGTCGCGATATAACCTTGAACGGTTGAAAACGACGTTAAACACCAAAGAAAGAAAGAAAGTCATTTGGAGAGTTTACGAAAAAGATTATTTCACTGGTTTAGCAATTTCATTTTGTATCGCAAACGAAATTGTATAAGCACAGTAACAACCTGTTAACCACCCCGTCACAAGTTCAGTGAGGTTTATTTCCTTTTAAAGAGTTGGGGCCTTACAGTTACAATTACTTTACTTAGATGCTAAGCCTAAGGGGAAAATGTAATTCTGAGGTGTGTAGTAAGTTAGAGAATCATGAGATCATACATCTGCCTGCCTGATGATTTACACAAGGTCTTCTGATTAGAAAAAGGGTGAGAGCGATGGTTGTCCCTCACCAGAGCAGCTTCAAATTGCGCTGTGGCAAAAGCACAAGCACCTTGCATATACCCGTGCATGGCCTTCATATGCGGTGCAGGGAATGCATGAAGTGTTTTGCAAATTCCATTTCATCAAGGTGTTCTATATTTGTTGATTTTCACTTTCAGTAATTCTAAATCTGCAGAATTAAAAGCATGGCAGTTTGATAACTGACAAAAAAAAAGGAGCTAAGCTTGAAGTCATCTGAAAGATGTTCTGTTGTTCCTTTTTCAAATTACATACACTGTCTTCAGATTTCCTAGCAATTGTCAAAGTAGTGGTGAGGAAAATTAAATCAAAAATGAAACAGACAGAAAATTACGCTTTTTATGGCACAATGTATAATTTTTAGAAATCTTACAGAGCCAGACAAAGCCTACACGTAAGCTGCTAGTGACCGGACCGTGCGCATCTGTCTTAAATAATTTGTTTTTAATCGTTAAACAGCGAAGTCTGTTCCTCTGCAAAGCATATGACGAGCATCTTTTAGATTCAGCTGATGTGATATTGGACAACAGTTTTTTTTATTTTACACAGTTACACCCTGAGACTCGTATATTTTTTTTATGTTCTGATACCATAACACCCTAAGACACATTTTCCCGCTATTGGCATTTGCTCAGCTTCATGATTGACTGTTTATTTTCGTTTTGTTGTTTCGTGTACACAGCGTAAATATGTATGCTAGTCCAGACCACTTGAGGCTCTCAGGAAATCATGATTCCTAGTTTATCGCTAAATTTAGACCTGTTTCTTTTTCTTTTTAAACCTTGGTTACTCTTTTACATACTGTATACACATGTGTGTGTTTGCCAAAGTTTTATAAGGCACCTTGTTGAACCAAAATAAGACAAAAATCCCTTGGGCAAAGGTCGGTCACATTTTTTCTTGGCTTTACTGGGTCAGAAACAATGTCTCACTTGACACCAGGTGCAAATGTAACTATTATGTTGCAGTGTTGTTTTTCTCAACATTTATGATCATGCTAAAGTCCAGGTTAATGTTTTGATTTGAATTATTCCTCTTTTGCGTGGGGAAGACAGTGGTTGTTGGGGAGTTAGCATTGGGGAGGGTACATTTACACCATAACAGTTTAAGGTTACGGACTCAGTTGCTTGATTACGGGGAGTGCCGACTGGTTTGTAAGCAACTTTATAAAAAATATGATATCACCTGTACTGGAAACTTGCATTCTCCCAGTAAGGTAATATATTGTACTACGTTGCAAGCCCCTAGAGCAAATTTTTGATTTGTGCTTTTGTGAACAAGAAACAATTGACAAGTGATCCCATCTTCCCCCTTCCCCCGTCGCGATATAACCTTCGTGGTTGAAAACGACGTTAAACACCAAATAAAGAAAGAAAGAAAGACAATGGCACGTAAATGACCTTAGTCATTCTGCCATAACTGCAGGTGGCTGAATACACCAAAACACGCAGACACCAGGGTAGCGCGACTCCGTTGCTGCTAGCTTTCCACTGGGAGGAAGCGACCCGAATTTCCCAGCGATGGGACATTAAAGTAATGAAAATGAAAATGAGACTGGATGTGAATGACCTTTTCTGTGACCCTGGCCTAGAATGGGTTACAACTGTTTGTTCATGAAAGACATCCAGTTCGAAAAGTTTCTTAGACTTATGTTTATTTGACAAAACAAAACATTCAATAGAAACTTGGATCTATCTGGTTTCAGACTAGTTTCTGGAAAAACTCTAGAATTCTACAAATCACACCACATAAATTTACCTCACTGTAGAGTTTCTGCAGTCAAAATGGTTTAGAATTGATAAATTCAATACTCCTTTTATCCGGTTTGAATTTGATATGTGCGGAAGTCCCGATTCAAAAATGTTCCTGTTAGTTATTTCTCCTCCCTCCAACCGCCCACTTATTTTATTTGATTAAATTTTTCTACACTTTTATTTGTATTCAATTTTTGGAAAATAATTTTAAGTTCATCATTGCTTCTCCATGTCATCATTGTCATCCAGTAACGGTCATTTATGCGCAGTCATGGCAACAGACGGGGTGTTCGATTTACACCAAACCCACTCATATGCTACAGGAATACAAGAAGTTTGCTAAATTCATGAATAATTGAATGTTTGTTCAATTAAGATTTTACCTAAAGGGATTTTTTTTATTTAAATTTTTATTTTATTTTATTTTTTACAGTAATGTCTTGAGACTTGGACGGCCAAGCAATAACTCTTGTTTGCGTGCTTGCAGTACCTGCAACAGAACAGTTGAATTTTTTTTAAACAAGTACTCCAGAGCAGGGTGGGACATTCTGTTCTGGTACTCCATCTTCTTACACGAGGCGATGTTTTTTAAACCCAATTGTATGAAATGACCACATTGTAAATTGTGCTTTGTGGCTGTTTTTTGTGTGTGTGTGTTTTGTTTTATTCACTGACTAGGTGTCGAGGGTATCAAGTGTTTGTCATCTAAATGTATCACTTATGAATCGGTTATTTTTACCATGTAAAAACCAAATGTGTTTGTTTGTCTGTCTGTATGTCTGTCTGTGTCTCTCTGTCTCTATGATACTATGGTGTACATTTCTTGTGACAAATGTTCTGCAGTGTAGCTTCGACATTGCTTGTTTTGGCGTTGTTGTTGTTGTTGTGAGTAGAACAACACACAGACACATATCTGTGTGAACATCGACCACATTGGAAGTTTTCTGTTCTGTAATCCACATATATATAGAAATGATTTGAATTGAAATGTTGATTTTTGTGTTCGCCATGCATCTATCGTGTACATAGAGAGTGTATATTTGAGTCAGTAGACGACAAAAGATGTCCAACAGTGTGAATTCATGTAACTGTGTCAGATTGTTTAAATATTGTGACGTTGGCAGGTTTTGGCTTGACATGTCAGCAGCAATGTTGTTTTTTTTAAACGTGGTTGAATTTTGAAATAGCAGTTTATCAAAGGTCACATTTGTATGTCACACATTTTGTTTGTTTGAAATATTCAAAGTGGCTTTAAATGTTGTCGATGAAGGGTGCGTGTGTTGTGTGTGTAAAAGACGATGCTGGTGATTTAAAGGTACTGTTCTTCCTGTGTAATCCATCATGTCAGCCATCACACATCTGTTATGGCTTTTTGCGCAGGATAAGAGCAATCTTCTATTTGAACACATACTACAAATCCACAGCCTAGCTCGTTTCTGTGCAGAGTGGGAAATTTGTTGTTCAAGTCATTTTGTAACTGGCACCAGCATCAACATGCAAAAGTTATTCAGCACAAAAGTTCTACTGTGCACTGAACGCATGTAGGCTACAGTGTTGATAAGTGGGGGGGGGGGGGGGATGCTTTCATTACCCATAAAAGCTGACTTCTCATTTCGCCACAGAATTGGATTTTGTTGAATCCATTTTGTAACTGACACCAGCATCGACATGCAAAAGTTATTTAGCATAAAATGCCTGCTCTGCGCTGATCGAAGCCAGGCTGTACAATTTGGGCATGTGACAAAGTGGGAGGATGCTTTCATCACCCGTTAAAGCTCATTTCCCTGTCGAGTTTGATTTGTTGAATTCATTTCGTAACTGGCAACAACGTCGACATGCAAAAGTTATTTAGCATAAAATGCCTGCTGTGGGCTGATCAAAGCCAGGCTGTACAATTTTGATATGTGTCAAGTGGGGGGGATGGGCCTGTAAAAGCCTGGACAGATGTGACGTAGCTGATGTGATGAGTAACGCAAGGAGAAATGTATCTTTAACTGATGAAACCATGCTTGCATTGTCGGCTATTGGTATAAGGTATTATTTACGTGTTAGCGTCCTGCACAGGGTTTGGGTCATTTTGTTGAAGGCAGCTTAGATTTTTAATCACTTTCCGCAGTTTCCCACAGACAGAGAGTGTATTGCATGTTTCGTTGTATTCTGTTACTTCCACATCTGGCAACAGAGCCAGATACCTAGCCAATGTTTCGTTGTATTCTGTTACTTCCACATCTAGCAACAGAGCCAGATACCTAGCCAAATACTTGACAACTCGATCAAACAAAAGCGAAAGACGAGATATGTTTTGCCCGTGTCTTTTGTTGTTGTTTTTATGACATTTGTGTCCCTGCATTTCAGAACAGAAAAAAGACGTTGCATTTAATGTGTGTAAATTTGACTGTAGAAAGGAAATGCGTGGCATTATGCAGATAACGTAGCTTGTCGGTGAAAATCGAAGAGATAATTAGATTCCTTACGCATTTGATAATGAGACAATCGGTACGTGAAATTTGAATCACAACGAAAGATAAACATACAGCTCTTTTTCTTTTTTCAGAGCTTTTTTTTTATCTTGGGGTGGTGACGGCAAAGGGGAATGCAAATTTTTTAAAAGCGCAACTTTCCATTTTTACCATAATGTCTAAAAATCATTGAATAAGTTTAAAGTTTAATATCTTATATGGCAAAATTGGAAATTCTGCACTATTGTGCAATAGCTTACACCTTGAGGTAAGAAGTTTTTTGCGTTCCAATCCTTGTCTAACCTTAAAACAAGTTTGTGACCCTCCACCACGAAATGAGTCGCATGTCACCTCGCGCGGTTCTGCGCTAGGCTTAATAAAAGTCCGGGGAGTGTCTGGTAACAGTGTGAGGGTCACCTTAGTCACAGGCTTATAACTCAAACAGTTTTCGCTCTTTTCTAAAACGGTTTTCACCACTGGATAGAGCATAAAAAACTCTTTAGAAAAATGTAAAAATATGAAAATCATGCAAAGGTGACATGCGACTCATTTCGTGGTGGAGGGTCACATTTGTTAAACAATTCTGCAAGGAAAAGGTAATCTGATGTGGGTTATTTCCCTTAGACTAAAAGTTTTATGCTGATGGTTCGAAGTGCAGTGTAAAATGTGATTATTTTGTAACATTATTCTAAAGAAATGAATTAAAAAGTCCTTATTTTTACTCTATTTAAATCAGAAGTCTTTACATTTGATTGGGGGAAAAAATGTATGCTGATTTTTAAAATAAGAATTTTTATACATATACATGTAGTTGAGAAATGTCAGTTGAGCCTTTCTGTTTTATTTTTTAGTCGTTATATTTTACCTTATCCTGTTCTCCTAAATTTCAGCATAAGAATTAACAGATGAGACTTTGCCTAGTTTTGAAATATAGAAAACCTTTTGCGTATATCCCACTCCCTCCTAACTTTTTCAATTAAAACAAATCATATTCAAATGTACTTAACAAAAACTGAGGCATCGTTTGCTGCTGTTTGATTTTGAAAGGCTTTAAAATAATCTTGTTTCGCTTTGGCTCGTTTCTGGCATTACTGTTTTGGGATGTAACTTTGGGGAATTGTTACTGAAATATGCAGAGCTGTGGTTTAATGCATTTCAGGAGGCTTACCTCTTAAGTGGTACTTACTTTTTCGTTCTCGCTTGACCTGTAAAGCCCCCCTCCCCCAGTCTTACACCACCCCCAGATCCTTCTCATCTGCATGTAAGGTTTTGTGTGGAGATGGGATTTGTGTCAGAATTGATGTTCTGATGGCAGTCCCAAAATGCTTGAATGTGTCACACTGAAATCCTTCCTCAAGCACCCCCCGTAAACTATGCGTCTTGCTTTTTTGATCCTCACTCCTCAACCAGTATAGTTCCTATTCCCTTGGCAATAACTTTATGTGTGTGTGTAAAATGTCCTTTATCTACTGTGCGATTTGTATAGTGCATTTTATACTCTGTTGTGAACCTTCTTCTTTCTCTCTCTCTCTCTCTCTCTCTCTCTCTCTCTC
Source organism: Littorina saxatilis (assembly GCF_037325665.1). Taxonomy (NCBI): domain Eukaryota; kingdom Metazoa; phylum Mollusca; class Gastropoda; order Littorinimorpha; family Littorinidae; genus Littorina; species Littorina saxatilis. The sequence goes on from NC_090258.1 coordinate 12,006,195, forward strand.
TCTCTCTCTCTCTCTCTCTCTCTCTCTCTCTCTCTCTTTCTCTCTTCTTCCTCCTCACTGGACCGCAAGTCATTTAAAATGAAGGGGAAGGGACCGAGGAATATGATTCTATGTATAGCGCGTTTATACTGCAATGCTGTGCATTTGTTTTATTTTTAACAGAATTGCCTTTATATATATATTTTTTCAATTTTGTTTTCAGAATCCAGATTTTTTACGTAAAGACTGTGCGCGTGTGTGAGTGAATTTGATATGCTAGATTCCATCTGCTACCTCTCAACTATTACGATAACTATTACAATTATTATAATTATTATTACAGCCATTCCTAGTTTGAAGTTTACTGTCTTTGCAAGTGTAGGCTGACCATGGATTTTGTACATACGTGTGAATGCAGGATATTTTTCAATGAAGATCACATTTTTCGTTTTTGTGTCGCCCTCGGTATATGCATCCTTGGTCGTGGAAGCTATGTTGATATGCAGATGAAGAGATACCCACTGATGTACATCTCTGGACTTTTGCTAATTGTTTTGACCTCTTCTTCTTCCCAGCCCTCATTGTCATTTTCAGTCTGTAAACTTACATTCCTTCTCGTGTAAACGATGGTGTCAACCATCACAGATCTATCTGTCTTGGCTTTTAACATGGAATGAAAACATCTTACCACTTGAACACATACAATATTAACATGGAATGAAAACATCTTACAACTTGAACACATACAATATTAACATCCTGGCTGTGTTCTCTGCAGAGTGGAAGTTTTTTTTTTCTTTTTTTTTTCGTCTTTACACTTGTTCCCTTGTCCCGTTGTGCTCTCACACCGCCCCGTCCCTGTACTCGCTGCTCCAACCACCTCTGAATTTCGTTCCGCTGCCAGACTTGTCGATTTTACAGACGCTCCAGGGGGGGATGTCGGGTTGCTGCGGTAGGCTACCCTCGGAAGATGACACTGCACTTCTGCTGAGTCACTTCGACGGTGTTCAGTAGTGGGTTTGTCCCGAGCTAACGGACGTGCAGAGTGGAAGTTTGTTTTTCTGAATTAATTTCACATTTTGACACTTGTGTCGGCTAAGAAATTGAAACAGCACAAATGTCCTTCTCTACACACACAGTGGACACAGTTGAGTTTTGGTATGTGTTCAAACGGAAGGATGCTCTTATTCCATGATAAAGCCTGGACAGGTCTGTGGTGGCTGATACGGTGGCTTACATGAGAATGAAGGTACCTTTAATAAGGGGGGAAAAAAAGGTCTGTTTACGGTAACATTAGCAAACAAAATAGGGTCGGTAGGTCGGGGATTTTTTTTTAAATTTTAATTTTTTCCCCAAATGCAAAAAAAAAGTCTAGGGTCGCGCGAAAAAATAGGGTCGGTCGGGATACCGTAAACAGACTATTTTTGTGTGTGTGCCTAAAGTGACGCAAAATTGGTCTTGTGCTTGCTCTAAAGGTTGCAGCAGATAGTGTGTGTTTGGCCCTCTGGCTCTCACCCACACACCGAGACGTTCAGTAACAGAAAGGGGACTAACGCTGGTTGTGTTAGAGTTGCTGTCTGTTACCAGCAGGTCACTCTCACATTTTGTGGCACAGATCAATTCTTTCAGTCCTTGCAAGTTTGCTTTTATTGAAAATCTTACAAAGTTTTTAACTCGCAGATAATTTCACGGAGAAGCAGATGAAAACTGTGCAAGTGTTAGATATATTTTTTACTGAACAGCAGATGAAAGAAGATTGGTGCATCTGTCAGTTTTTGCACATCTTGAACACGGTATTTGTAAAAGTTTTATGAGTGTTTTAGTGTCGTAATCATAGCATCTTTAAAGTTTTTGAATGGAATCACTGTTAGTAAATGTTATGAGCTGTAAAAGTATACTAACATATAAAGGAAATGATCTGTGTCATTAAAGCAAGTCTGTCCTGCTGGAAAGATGGCTGCATTTATAACAGACAGGGTTTTTTCCTGTGCTTTAATTGAAAAACGGAACAAGTTGACCACAAAAAAAGGGTACTGATGATCATATACATAAGAATCACGTTTTGTTGTACATTTTGTCATGAATGCCAGAGAAGGGAACGGGAATTTACTTCTTTTCTTTTTTCTAAACTCGAAGGTCAGTGCTTGAATTTTGCTCTTCTGTGTGTTGATAGCTGTCATGTTGTATACTTTGTAATTTTTGAAGATATGAAAAATGTCAGGGTATCCAGTTTTTGCCTGTGTCCCCCATACACACTATGCTAAATATGATCTTTTTTAAACATTTTGTGTTGGTTGTGGAAGTGTGCATTGTCACTTGTGTCGGATAGTAATGATGTGTGTGATTTGAAAGTGGTGGGGGGGGGGGGGGTGGGGGGGGGGGGGGGCTTAAGAAGAGAGAATGTATGAGTAACACAGTAAATAAATCTATGCCATCCTCACAGTTTTTTCCCTCCGGAAGTATCGTAACCATTGTCCCTATTTTACAATGTATAAAGAAAAAGTCTGACACAGAAACTGATCTCCCGAAGTATACAGCTGTGACCTTCACCTCATTGAAATGTCTGATTTTTTTCTGCTTAAACGTTGTGACCAGTATTCAAACAAAATTAGTTGGTTGTGTGCCTGTGGCAGTAGCAGGATTGTTGGTAGGATGTATTTTCTTTGCCAAAATGGCAGTAACAGTTTAGGCAATTTTCCGAAGTTTAAGGCAGTCCTTGGAAAACTCTTCCTTGCCGAAGAAATAGCAACGTTATGACCTATGTGAAAGAAGGTTCAGTGTTCTATGAAGTGCCGGAGCCAAAACAAAATCCTTACTTTAAATGTTGGTGGTTTTTTCCTAGACATTTACTTTCCAGGCAATATTTTCCCAGCAATACCTTTTTCCTAATACTGTAATATGTACCTATTTTTCTTTTTCTTTTTTTTATAAGGGAAAGATGCATTTGATTTTTTTTTTATCTTTTATTATTATTATTACATTTTTTAGTGTCAACTTTTGATTGTTGATTTAACTTTGTTTCTAGATTGGAATCTAATTATGCAATTTGGGCATAACTTTTTTAAGGGGAATAGAGGGGGAGGAGAGGGTGTTGCCTGTTTATGATTGGATATTTTAACAGTCAGTGATGAAATTTATGTGAAGAATCGATTGTGAATATTAAATTTATTATTTTGTTAAAAACGAGTCTAGTGTCTTAGTTCAGTTTATGTGTAATCGTATTTCTTTTACAAGAGTGTCTGTACTTGTATCGTAAACCACTTTAAAAGATACTTAAACTGTTCTGATATGATTGTTTTAAATCAGCTTAGGCAGTGGAAGCATCCAGTTTTGTACCTTCGGTTGAAGTAAGATTTCTTTTTGGCCTTTTTCTATTTTTTCCTCATTTGTGACCACATTAATTTGACACCACTTTATTTTAAGTCTGGGTATTGTTTAGTTGTGATATGTGTGCATCTAAACTCACGACGAAATGTCTTCCTTATTCTCCTCGTTTTGCATTGTATGCTTCAGTCTGAAAAATCCTGTTCATTTTGTTGTCTTGGTTGTCAACACAAGTCCCACTTTACAGAGTAATTTTATATTTACATATTTGTGCATTTCTCACGGAACCTCAAAATCTCTGTCTCATTACGGTTTAAGTGTGTGTATTTTGATGTGATGACTGAAAAGATTATGCATCCAATTTTGTGTCTCCTTCGAGTCCCATGTTTACGTCTTGTTGAATATTGATTTAAGAAAATTATAATTTGTTCTTTGAGCAGTTTTTACTGTTGAGTGGAATTTAGTAGCCTATTTTCATTTTGTTTCTTTTTATTTTTTATATTTTTTATTTAGGTATCTAACAGATTTTCAGTTGCCGTCTCCTCTCTGGCTGGGGTTGTTTTCACTTTTTTTAATTTAAATTATTGTAATACTTTCTTTTTGCTGGAAAAGTCTTGAGTGTCAGTACTGTAGCTCTGATGCCCATACGAAGCTCAGATTTGGTTTGATTATTTTGTTTTGAGGGTTTTGAGGAGAGACAGAGAAACTAAATTCCACTCAACACAATATCCGAAGATAGTGAGGCAGCAATTTTTTTCTTTTGAAATCACACTTGACAAAGCTCCCCTATCACATATTTTGAATCTGTACCTCTCATACCAATGGAACATCCTTGAAACCGTGTGTGTTTTTAATCTGTTGTATTTCAACCATAAATAATTGGGTTCTATGTGTGTGTTTTTTAAATCACATTTCAGAAACATTTTGCGTTTTCTTTTGACCATTGTAACTGTTATTAAACCACGTCATGTAATTTTGTGGACAATCTTTTTGGATTGACCGTTGTCACGGATATGAAGTCATGTCTCATGAAAAGACCACAGTATCATATTTATGTTGAATTTTGATGCATGTTTTTTCATTTCATATTGTTTGAAAGTGTGACAATGTACCTATGTTTTATAAGTTGAGAACCAAAAAGAAACAGATCTTCATACGCTTTAGAAGAAATCCGTTTGTTGTGAGTTTGCCGTAGGTATAAATCGGACCAAAGAGACCAAGCGTTTTACTGTGCTTTTTTTTTCTTCTTTTTTTTCTGCATTGTTACAGAAGCATGTTTAAACAAAAATGAAAAATAAAAATCTTGTAGAATCCAAGATCTTTGAGGTTAAATGCAAATCAGTGTGTTTCACTTTCAATTTTTGGAGACATGAAACATGGAACTGATAGTTTTGCCTTGCAGGGGAGATAAACATGACAACACATTTATACTTCAGTAAAACCCCAGCTATTGTTCTTTAACGTCTTGAGAGTTGGAATATTTTATTTAGAATTTCTTTTTATATTTTTTTAGTATTTTATTTTTACCAGTCCTCAGTTTTTAATAAAAAAAAAAGCTAGCTTTTTTTTTCTGAACAAAGTATTGTCTTATGCCAAATGTCGAACATGTAGTAGAAATTATCTGAACTCTTTTGACAGTTTGTTGTGGTTTTTTTTGGTCCCAAGATTCGTGCATCTAAAAGGCCATTTTTATGCATTTCAATGTTTTCTAAGAATCATGTCACCATCAGTTTTTTTAAAGGAAAAACCTGCCATTTTTGAAAACGTTAAGCCAAAATGTTTATGATAAGTGACCAACACTTTACATCTTTTTAATCACCTGGTTGTTGTCATTTAACAAAAAAAAACACAAGTTTTCGATGTTGAACAAATTCTTCGTCATTTCTCGAGTAGAGAATCTCCTGATGGAAAGTATTGTTAAACTGCGAATATTGTGTCTTTCTTACCCCCCTGCCCCTCCCCCCGACCTCTCTTATTTCGTTCGTACAGCAGTTGGTAGACTGACCTGTACAATTCTCTTCAGGTGAATTGTGTAATTAATTATATGCAGTGACTTTAAAAGAACTGCAACATCTTGTAATTATTCTCATACGGATTGTGAAAACCATTGCATCAAAGTTTGGTGTAACTCACATGCAAATAAACCACCACCACCAACCCCCCCCCCCCCCCCCCCCCCCCAACCATTCAGTGTGCAAAAAGAAGAAAAAAATCCCCCCTGGAAAACCATTGCGTTGTGTCATTTTTCGCACAGATGTGAAAACCATTGTACCTTGTTTTGTTGTGTTGTGCGAAAATCATCCATGAAATTTACGATCATTGTGTAATTATGCGCGAAGCTCACGGCTTTTTTTTTTTTTTTTTTTTTTTTTTTTTTTGGGTCTCTCGCATTGTGTAATAAATATGCACCTACTATTGTAGATCTGACAGGGCTTCAAGCGCCTGCGTTTTGTCCGAGAATACAGGGAGATATTTGTTGAATCTCGCGAGGTATTGATTATATCGTCACGGTGATCTGTCATTACATGTACTGTTTCTTTTTCTTTTCTATAGCTAACAACAATTTTTGATGTAGATATGATGTTTCTGTTTGTCGGATAACCATTTTTCTAACATTGTGTGTGGTTGTGTATTGCTTTTTATCATTTTTTTTTTAAATCGTGTGCACTATTAGAGAGTGTAGTAGATCTACCAAGTGGCCGTCAGAGCTAGTTTGACAGTAACTGTTAGACAACAACAAACTTTACAACTGTAACGTAAATAACAATAAAAAAAAAGTGATCTTTTACGATTGTGTGCGACTTTTTGTATGAGAGAGGGAGAGGGTGTTCGTCTTGGTATGGGTGTGTGTAAGAGCTAGATTAAGATAGTTTGTGTGTGTGTTTGTGTGTGTGAAAGAAAGAATGTATGAGAGTGTTAATGCATGTGTAGGTATGAGAAGTGTGAGAGAGATAGTGTGTGTGTGTGTGCATCTGTGTGTGTTTGTTTATGCGTGTGAGAGGTAATGCCTGTATGTGTGTTAGTATGTGAAGAGATGAAGTGAGTGGTTCATGTTTCAGGATGCCAGTAAATAATTTGTTATGTTTAGAAAAAGTCATGCTGTCTAGTGGGTGGCTGAACTGGGTAGAATTAAACACAAATTTACTTGGACAGTGATTTGGTCTGCTACTTTATTAAAACACAAGCAAAGAAAATACTGAAAGTTACATAACTTATTAGTCAAATGAATGCAGATTGATGGCGTATACATTCATGATCACACAAACACATACATACACAGGCGTGCACGCACACACACTCTCTCTCTCTCTCTCTCTCTCTCTCTCTCTCTCTCTCTCTCTCTCTCTCTCTCTCTCTCTCTCTCTCTCTCTCTCTCTCTCTCTCCCAGCCTTAAATCATAATCCTTGTAAAATAAAGTTGAGTTCATTACTCGCTCTCAAGTGAACGCTGATTCCAGGATATAACAAGAACAAGTCGCGTAAGGCGAAATTACAACATTTAGTCAAGCTGTCGAACTAACAGAATGAAACTGAACTCACTGCATTTTTACAGCAAGAGCGTATACTCGTAGCATCGTCAGTCCACCGCTCGATGCAAAGGCAGTGAAATTGACAAGAAGAGCGGGGTAGTAGTTGTACTGAGAAGGATAGCACGCTTTTCTTTATCTCTATTCTTGTTAACTTTCTGAGCGTGTGTTTAATCCAAACATATCACATCTATATGTTTTTGGAATCAGGAACCCACAAGGAATAAGATGAAATTGTTTTTAAATCGATTTCGGAAATTTTATTTTAATAATAATTTTTATATTTTTAATTTTCAGAGCTTGTTTTTAATCCGAATATAACATATTTATATGTTTTTGGAATCAGAAAATGATGAAGAATAAGATGAACGTAAATTGGGATCGTTTTAAAAACAATTTTTATTTTTTTTACAATTTTCAGATTTTTAATGACCAAAGTCATTAATTAATTTTTAAGCCACCAAGCTGAAATGCAATACCGAAGTCCGGTCTTCGTCGAAGATTGCTTGGCCAAAATTTCGATCAATTTGATTGAAAAATGAGGGTGTGACAGTGCCGCCTCAACTTTTACAAAAAGCCGGATATGACGTCATCAAAGGTATTTATCGAAAAAAAGAAAAAATCTCTGGGGATATCATTCCCAGGAACTCTCATGTCAAATTTCATAAAGATCGGTCCAGTAGTTTGGTCTGAATCGCTCTACACACACACACGCACAGACACACACATACACACACACACACACACACACACACACACACACACACACACACACACACACACATACTCACACACACACACATACACCACGACCCTCGTCTCGATTCCCCCTCTACGTTAAAACATTTAGTCAAAACTTGACTAAATGTAAAAAGGGTTGATCAGAGATCAACACGGCCCAAACATGTTGTACAAATAGGGGGGGGGGGGGGAGGGGGGGGGATTAGTTGTGTGTGCGACTTTGAAAACGTAGAATGGAACTCCGCATAAAAGAACGTTCCAACGTAAAATCAAACTAACTCCTTTATACCATATTTTGCCATGTTTAGGCACGGTCATGAAAGGGGTTCCAATGGTGCAGCCATAGTCTAATCAGGAAAGCTTCCGCGGCATTGACAATTTCGGAGGTGTAATTTGGTAACACCTCAGTTTAGGAGAAAAGGTAAATGTCCGACCATTTTACCTATAGACTCGAAACTTTGTAGAATGGTCGTGGACGAACTGAAGTTCATGCACAACAACTATTAAAATATTTGTTAAACTCAAATGACTGGAACAAATAACCCCTTCGTTGTAAAGTTTCACTTGCGCAATATGCGCAAATTTAATCAATGATATGAACGCATTCATCCATGGGAAAATGTCCTGATCCTGCCTGCAATTGCTGTATTGAAAGCATTGATTGTCTAATTTTGATTAATGTATACTATGTCATTTGAATTCCCCGAATCCACTCATATACAGAAAAATGAACGACTGAAACGGGAATCAAAGGTGAGAGCAGCAATGCAACTTCAATCACCACGGTGTTCAGTGGAGACGTTCCATGCGTAAAAAGCTCTGAGGCGGAAGTGCTCTAGCTCTGAGGGGCCACTTTTTCGCAGTCGGCTCAGATCTCTCGCCACGGTAGGTGTCGAAGGCAGTGTTCCACTATACGTTTTGGTTTGTAACGTTCATAAATGCATTGGGTATTACCACAAGTAGGCGATTAGATGCCACAGGGAATAGAAATCGCTATAATTGATCATTTATGTCAAAAATTAGAGATTTTTGTGCATTTTCGTGGTTATGTTCGATACAGACTGACACAGACCATCGAAACCCTAATGGAGAGCTGAAACAATGCCAGAACAATGTTTAGGCGTCAAAAAAGTTTCAGATTGCTCCTAGATTTTTCTCAAAATTAAATAATTCGTTTAATCGATGATCCAGCTCTGAGCAAGAGCGAAATGGGCGGAGCTTAGGCTTGTTCCAGCTCTGACGCAATTCGCAAAACAGACGAAATAAGGCCCGTATAGATGAAATATGTACTCATGTTGATAGAATAGCATATATGTAACACTTCCTATCAGTGGATGGCATCAAAGTTGTGAAATCTGCATGCTATGCAGCAAAAACGAAATGTTCCAGCTCTGAGGTGTTTGATCGCAAAATGTCCTGGCTGAGCAACTGTAGAAAATGTTCCAGCTCTGAGAAAATATTACGAGTTGCATCTCATTCTGCGTTTGAAGCAAATATTTTTTTAAACAAAATAAAGAAAGAAAGAAATATTTAGTGCAAAACAGTTGCCGATATGTTTGGTTGGCGCCTCTTGGTCAGTAAACATTTTGACCCATTTTGTTTTACAATTTCGGCTTTTTCCCATTACGTGTTTGACGGTATGTTATCTAATCCATATTGGGTTAAGTGATATGGTTTCTTTTTTTCAGGTAAATCAAGTTATGGAATATGTGAGATGTGGACACTGCAAGAAACGAGAAGACAGCATTACTAAAGCATACGAACATTGTCAAAAAGAACACCCAGCAGACATTTTTAAAGTTTACAAACCTTTCCTTTGTCAGAATGAAGGCAAAAAGAAGTACCACCTTCGTGATTATCAAATAAAACCAGACGTTAAAAAGGAAACAGAAATCTGAAACTGGTCCACAGCCATCTTTGTTACAAGCAGAACATAATGATTTGATTCAGGAGTTGGTAGGTATCCTACCAAAGGTACTTTCGACTTTAAAACAAAAAGATGATGCTGATGCGTTTGTTAAGTTTTTGAGAAATGTCTTCTGCGATTCATTTCCACTTGAAAATATTTCTTATAAACTCTTCCTTGACACTGTACGGTGCAGCGGTGGCATAACATAGAAGACAAATCAACGATGAGGTAGACATCAGATGTAAACTCAAAATTATTAAAACGATTCTGATTACACTTGCACCTGCATATCTTGCAATAAAAAGTTATAGCTAAAAAAAAGGCTGTCATTGTTGTTTGTTGTTGAGAAGTCAATCAGGCAAAGTTGTTAAAACCTTTGCATGACTTAACATGCCTGCGATAGCTGTTTCGCCATGCGAACGGCTTTCCACATTTATTGCAGCGCATGTTGTTGTTTGAATGCTTTGCTTTTTTGTGGTCATACAGACCTGTTGTACTTGAAAATACAAGGTTACAATAACCGCAGACAATTGCTGGAATGACAATCTGCTGGCAAGTGGTGGAGTGTCTCGTCAAAGAGTTCTTGTGCTGGAAATCCTTCCCGCACTGCTGACAGGCGTAAGGCTTTTCTCCTTGAAATGATCAATTCTTGCGATATCTATTCATTGTAGCATCTATTTGCCTACTTGTGGTAATACCCAATGCATTTATGAACGTTACAAACCAAAAAGTATAGTGGAACACTGCCTTCGACACCTACCGTGGCGAGAGATCTGAGCCGACTGCGAAAAAGTGGCCCCTCAGAGCTGGAGCACTTCCGCCTCAGAGCTTTTTACGCATGGAACGTCTCCCACACCGTGATCACGGTATCATCAGTGGAAGAAAAGTGACTAAAAAGGAGGAAGCACCAATCCACACATAATCACAGTAACATGTATCAAAACGTGACTCGGATGAAGCAGCCACCCAACTAATTTATTATCACAATGAGCACTGAATCTGCACATAACATAAAACCACCAAAGCGATGTCCCTTACAACAAAATGGTATCCAGGTCACTTGGGTTCAGTTATGTCATAGCATAAAACAGCTCACTGCTCCCATGAAATGTTCTGAGCCTTGCAATGATAAGTAAAGCAATGAGAGCAGATCTGAAGCAGTGCACTGTTGATCATTGGCCTGCTGAAATATACTGCAATCTTGATGCAAATTACCATGTAATTTTCTTGGTGATGGTCATCACTGCAGGCAGTAAAAGATCACGCAACGTTTTGCCATGAAGAACAATGAAGTTATTAGTCGAACAAAAAATAAACAGACGAATAAAGATTGAAAATTGTCAAACGCAATGGGGCAGGATCTCCCTGTTGAAGAACTTTGAGCAAAAGACCACAAATAAGCTAACAAAGAATACTGTTGGAATTAAAGAAGATTAACAGAGTGACAGGGAAGTACGAAATGTCACATGCACTGCAAGATCTCCCTGTTGAGAAACTTTGAGTAAAAGATACCCATTTTATTGCAAAGAAGAAATACAGAGTAACATGTATATGAACAGAGTGCGAAGAATTCAAACAAAGAAGACTCGACATTTTTAAAATTATGTCAAATGCAGAGTGGCGGAAAATGTGCTTCGTGAGGAACTTACAGCACACAATAACACAACTATTTGCAAAGTGTAAAAACAACATGAAGAGAGTGAGAAGAACGAGTAACAATTAAAAACATTGCAAGAAATAGAAAAAAATGTCGTATGCAGTGACGATTCTGCTGCGGAACTTTTAGTTTTAGTAACAAGTTACGAAGTTCCTGTAAATAGTTAACACGGTGTTCAAACAACATGAACAAAATGAGAAAAAGAGCAAAATAAATGCAATGGTGACAGTTCTTCGCTTTCAGAAATTTTCAGTATGTCGGTGACCAAAACAAGGAATTCTTGTGAAACATAGACATATTGCATAACACCAGCGGCGGAGTACGCAAGAATAATTGTTCGATATGAAGCCTCGACAGAGTAAACCCTATCATTATCCCCAGAGCGCTTCCAGTAGAGGCTGCCCGCGCTCGTTCACTGATACAAAAAGGTACCAAGTGTCGGTGTCTAACTATCCCTCTCAGCGGGAGAGTTGCTTTGTCATACCCCCCTCCACTTCTGTTGTTTCAATGCCGAGGTGAGGTCAACGGTCAATCACAGCCCGAGACACTCAGCTGGTCGTGAGCACAGAGATATAGAATATTCTATATCTCTGTGGTCGTGGGCTTTGCTTTGCTTAATCCGAATGTTGTACTCCGATGTAAGTAGACATAGAGTGGCACAGTGGTGCGTAATCCCAACGGGCCCTTTGACGCACATAATGGAATGGTAATGGGACATTTTCATATCTACGCCGATTGTGCAAGGCGCACAAGTAAAACAAATCATGAACTTGATGTCTGTCCCTATTCTCCTGTTGACTGTTTTTGGAAAGAAAAACAAGTACACTAAGACGTGATTAGCCATTCCGCTGATCGAGTGCACTGAATAACGTTCGGTTCTCACTATCCTTAAGTATATAAATAAGAGAGAGAGAGAGAGAGAGAGAGAGACAGAGAGAGAGAAAGAGAGAGAGACAGACAGACAGACAGACAGACAGACAGAAGACAGAGACAGACAGACATACAGAGACAGAGACAGACAGACATACAGAGACAGAGAGAGAGATAGAGAGACAGAGAGAGAGAGAGACAGATAGAGAGAGACAGAGAGAGAGAGAGAGAGAGAGAGAGAGAGACAGAGAGAGAGAGACAGACAGAGACAGAGACAGACAGAGACAGATAGAGACAGACAGACAGACAGAGACAGACAGACAGACACAGAAAGAGAGAGAGAGATAGACTGAGAGAGAGAGAGACAGGGACACAGAGAGAGAGATAGAATGAGAGAGAGAGAGAGAGAGAGAGAGAGAGAGAGAGAGAGAGAGAGAGAGAAAGAGACAGACAGACAGACAGACAGACAGACAGAAGGAGAGAGACAGAGAGAGTAACAGAAAAAGAGAGAGATAGAGATAGAGAGAGAGACACTGAGATAGACAGACAGACAAGTAGATAGAAAAACATTGTATGTACCTTTTCGGGACTGTGTATGCCGATGAAGGGAAACTGACCGTACAATCTGATGGCAATGACGCCGAATGGTGTGCATAGTATGTAAAGGGAGGCGACTGGATGCAGACAGAAATCAAAAACTTGGCAAAACTGGGAAAAAGTAGTATAGAACAGATTCTTTGGTACAATCTTGGTAGTTTGTAAGACTTGTGACGCGTGCCGATTACAACTTGTAAGATGATACACTTGGCCTAGAAAAAACTATTTAGACAAATCTGTCAACTGACACTTGCACTCCAGAATGATGTAACAAAAATAGCAGACCAAAATTTTTTTCAATCAGAAAACACGCCATCAGCGGACCTTGAACCCAGGACCTTGATGTTCGCAACGCAGCGTCTAAACCGTTAGGACACGAAGACTTCGAGACTAATGCGCAATAAATTATAAAAAATGTAAGAAAACTTTCATTTTAATCTACATTTACATGGAAATTTGCGTTTGGCACCACATCGCATTTCATGAAGCGCCCTAGAATAGCACAAATACACGATCATAAAGCATAATCATGTCCGGGAATTGCAGAAAAAAGCCGGCCGACATTAGCGCATGCGTAAACGAAGCCCCATGAGCTCCCAGCTAACCATACATGAGAGCAATCCTAATTTTAAATACTAGGGCTCATGGCCCTAGAACAAAGGGTAGTAGGGGAAGGGCTCCTAATATGGACCGGCTCCTAATATGGACCACCACCAACTAACGGCGCTAGAGCGTTCAAAAAAGTTTTATTCGCTGTATTCACCCTCTTTGGATAACTTGCACATGTCAAAACAGTTGCAGAAACACAAATCTCAAAACCGTTAGGTTTTTTTATCTTTTTTCACTTTTGGCAGCGTTCACTCTAAATTTGCCGCCTAAAACGGACTCGTTTCTGTCTACAGCCAAAGCTTTTATCAAACAGAAATGGCTATATATGACAGCTAAAACCGTATTTGTTACATTTTAGCAGTGTTGACCCCGAGTTTCTACTGCAACCAAAAAATAATAGCAAAATCTCAAAGTATGTGCGAGTCCCCTAATATGGACCACCTTCAACAAATCGAAGAAAATAAAAGCTAAAGGCTATTTTCATTAATTCATTAAGAAGCTTGCTGGTAATAACCTATAACTAGCCCTCGAGATTTAAAAAAAATGCAACGAAAAGTCTTCTTTTCGTGGAAGTTGATAATTTCACTTATTTTCACTCTGTTTTTGATAAGCTTCTTTAGTTTCCTGGTGTGCTTCAAATAATGCTCTCATCAACCCGAAACAGATAAATCTAGAGTATATTTTAATTAGGCTGACTTGTACACTAAGTTGTATCATGTTATTTTGAAATACAGGGGGCTTTTTACAGTGATTCGTGAAGGCCGCTTCACTGGACCATATAAGGCACCCAGGCTCCTAATATGGACCCTTTGTGATTTTTTCTGTATTTAATTTTTGCTGAATGTGTATCAAAGCTATTTTACTCTAATTAGGCCTAACGGTTAACCTAAGAAAGAAGGACTACCAAACACAAAATGAAACTTCTTTGCACGAAAACAAGCTAGTTATCAGCAATAAACAAAAAGTGGTCCATATTAGGGGCCCTTCCCCTAATGCAGTTACAGCCTGATGTCGATATTTACTGCGATCACTTCCCTTTGTTTCTAAGATCTTGTCATTAGCCTCTGTATGACTTCACTTGGGTATCACTATGTATGATACTATGAGTTATTTCTAATATGCTGACTGTTAGCAAATGATAACAAGGCATGTCGAGAAAAAAGATATCAAGCATGAGCCTTTAATATGCAGACTGTTAGCAAATGATAACAGTCATGTCTCACAAACGATATCAGCATTCGCCTAAAAGGCTCATGCTTGATATCTTTTTTCTCGACATGCCTGTTATCATTTGCTAACAGTCAGCATATTAGAACATATATGATTAACTCATAATAACAGGCATGTCGAGAAAAAAGATATCAAGCATGAGCCTTTTAGGCGAATGCTGATATCGTTTGTGAGACATGTCTGTTATCATTTGCTAACAGTCAGCATATTAGAAATAACGGTTTTATTACCGTTTAATTCGATCAAATGAAATTTCGAAGCGACCCCGCGAATTAGACAGAACAGCCGCAATGGGAACTGGAGCGCTCCTTCCTGATTATGCCTGTCAGTCAAAGAATTCTCGTGACCTAGGTCAGCCAATCAGAGTAACACACCTTACGTGATGAATATTCACAGGTCAAATGCGTTTGACCAGTGATGCTACAGATCTCTGGTTTGACACACAACAAACCATGTTGAACATGCGTTTCGGTTGCTTCGCTTTTTCTTGTTGAACAGAGAGCGACAGATTTAGAACCGACTCCAGACGGATGGGAAATGACGTAAAGATACATTTGACGTAAAGCGAGTGACCCAATTTCACTTGATTTTCCGAACTTTGATAATTTAGATTTCAAGTGAGCGAGTCAGCATTGCACACTCAGAGGATGGGCGGTGCCTCGCTGTTCCGTAAAGCACCCACCGACAAAACTCGCTTTTCGGTATTTTTTTTAGATAAAGAGAGTATTATCTGACCGCATTTGAAGTGTCATTCTTTAGAATAAATCACACTGATATTGCTGATTTAAATTTTTACTTTGTCTTGTTCATTTTTAGCTTGGTAAACAAAAAGGGTCCTTGCCTGAACGTCAAGTTACAATATTTAGAGGGTCAACTAGAATCCGTCCTGATTGGTCAAAAAGCCATATGGGGCACTGAATATGAGTTATTTCTAATATGCTGACTGTTAGCAAATGATAACAGACATGTCCAGAAAAAAGATATCAAGCATGAGCAGAGCCTTTTAGGCGAATGCTGATATCGTGTGTGAGACATGTCTGTTATCATTTGCTAACAGTCAGCATATTAGAAATAACGGTTTTATTACCGTTTAATTCAACCAAAACAAATTTCGAAGCGACCCCGCGAATTAGACAGAACAGCCGCAATGGGAAATGGAGCGCTTCTACCTGATTATGCCTGTCAGTCAAAGAATTCTCGTGGCCTGGGTCAGCCAATCAGAGTAACACACCTTACGTGATGAATATTCACAGGTCAAATGCGTTTGACACACAACAAACCATGTTGAACATGCGTTTCGGTTGCCGCGTTCTCTTTTTCTTGTTGAACAGAGAGCGACAGATTTAGAACCGACTCCAGATGGATGGGAAATGACGTAAAGATACATTTGACGTAAAGCGAGTGACCCAATTTCACTTGATTTTCCGAACTTTGATAATTTAGATTTCAAGTGAGCGAGTCGGCATTGCACACTCAGAGGATGGGCGGTGCCTCGCTGTTCCGTAAAGCACCCACCGACAAAACTCGCTTTTCAGTATTTTTTTTAGATAAAGAGAGTATTATCTGACAGCATTTGAAGTGTCATTCTTTAGACTAAATCACACTGATATTGCTGATTTAAATTTTTACTTTGTCTTGTTCATTTTTAGCTTGATAAACAAAAAGGGTCCTTGCCTGAACGTCAAGTTACAATATTTAGAGGGTCAACTAGAATCCGTCCTGATTGGTCAAAAAGCCATATGGGGCACTGAATATGAGTTATTTCTAATATGCTCACTGTTGGCAAATGATAACAGACATGTCGAGAAAAAAGATATCAAGCATGAGCCTTTTAGGCGAATGCTGATATCGTTTGTGAGACATGTCTGTTATCATTTGCTAACAGTCAGCATATTAGAAATAACGGTTTTATTACCGTTTAATTCGATCAAAAGAAATTTCGAAGCGACCCCGCGAATTAGACAGAACAGCCGCATTGGGAACTGGAGCGCTCCTACCTGATTATGCCTGTCAGTCAAAGAATTCTCGTGGCCTGGGTCAGCCAATCAGAGTAACACACCTTACGTGATGAATATTCACAGGTCAAATGCGTTTGACACACAACAAACCATGTTGAACATGCGTTTCGGTTGCCGCGTTCTCTTTTTCTTGTTGAACAGAGAGCGACAGATTTAGAACCGACTCCAGACGGATGGGAAATGACGTAAAGATACATTTGACGTAAAGCGAGTGACCCAATTTCACTTGATTTTCCGAACTTTGATAATTTAGAATTCAAGTGAGCGAGTCGGCATTGCACACTCAGAGGATGGGCGGTGCCTCGCTGTTCCGTAAAGCACCCACCGACAAAACTCGCTTTTCAGTATTTTTTTTAGATAAAGAGAGTATTATCTGACAGCATTTGAAGTGTCATTCTTTAGACTAAATCACACTGATATTGCTGATTTAAATTTTTACTTTGTCTTGTTCATTTTTAGCTTGGTAAACAAAAAGGGTCCTTGCCTGAACGTTATAACATTTATAGAGGGTCACCTAGAATCCGTCCTGATTGGTCAAAAAGCCATATAGGGCACTGAATTGGTAATAATTGGTAATAAAGTGTGATGATTAACAGGCAAGTGAGGCTTGGCGCTGATAATGAGATTACATAACAAGGGAAAGTAATAGCGTGACTGACTGATGTCCTTTTAGAGTGCTTACTTCCCTTTGATAAACTTCCAGCACTGATCTGAAAATAATGGATACCGCACAGCGGCCAATGAAACAGCGTAACCAGAGTGCCGCCATCTTACTGCACCGTACCACACTGACAAATAGGTTAAAGGGAATTTTTACCAATTCAGAGCCCCATATGGGTTTTTGACCAATCAGGACGGATTCTAGGTGACCTGATAAATGTTATAACGTTCAGGCAGGGACCCTTTTTGTATATCAAGCTAAAAATTGACAAAACAAAGTAAAAATGTAAATCAACAATATCAGCGTGATTTATTCTACAGAATGACACTTCAAATGCTGTCAGATAATACTCTCTTTATCTAAAAAAAAATACCGATAAGCGAGTTTTGTCGGTGGGTGCTTTACGGAACAGCAAGGTACCGCCCATCCTCTGAGTGTGAAATGCTGACCCGCTCACTTGAAATCTAAATTACCTAAGTTCGGAAAATCAAGTGAAATTGCGTCACTCGCGTTACGTCAAATGTATCTTTACGTCATTTCCCATCCGTCTTGAGTCGGTTCTAAATCTGTCGCTCTCTATTCAACAAGAAAAAGCGAAGCAACCGAAACGCATGTTGAACATGGTTTATCTTGTGAGATTGTTGTGTGTCAAACGCATTTGATCTGTGAATATTCATCACGTCAGGAGTATTACTCTGATTGGCTGACCCAGGTCACGAGAATTCTTTGACTGACAGGCATAATCAGGTAGGAGCGCTCAAGTTGCCATTGCGGCTGTTCTGTCTAATGCGGACTGTTAGCAAATGACAACAGTCATGTCTCACAAACGATATCAGCATTCGCCTAAAAGGCTCATGCTTGATATCTTTTTTCTCGACATGCCTGTTATCATTTGCTAACAGTCAGCATATTAGAAATAACTCATAATAATCGTAGTTTCGAGAGTTGACAGCAGTCTTCTTTCGCTGTATCGAACGGTGTCCCGAGATGGCGGATGCGGTGGTGTCAATGTTTTGATAGCCATTAAGAAGGGACGCGCTATCCATATATTTTTAAGTCAGTGACTTCCAGGGAACGATAGTCAGGCTAGGCTGCTTACCTTTCTCTTCTGAGTTATTGTAGATGTTTAGCCCACCGTCTTTTCACTAAATCAAGGTTCGGGAAAGAAACGTATACTTGTATGACATAGGCCTAGTTCGTATAGTATATACTTCGTCACTGAGTCGTCGAAAGAAATGGTTTGGGGCCGGGCCAAGCTTTTGAGACCAGTATCCCGATTTCAACGCACACACACACACATACACACACACACACTCTGACACACACATTCTGACACCCAGACACACACATACACACACACACCGTGACACACACACACTCACGCACTCACCCACGCACGCACGCACGGACGTACCCATACGCACACGCGCGCACACATACACACACATACGCACGCACGCACGCACACACAAACACACACACACACACACGTACACACGCACGCACACACACACACACACGCACGCACACACGCGTGCACGTGTGTGGGTGTGTTTGTGTGTGTGCTTGCATCCGTGCGTGCGTGCATGTATATGGGTGCCTGAGCGCGCTCGGTTGTGTCACGGTGAGTGTGTTTGCGTGTGAGCCTGGTGTGCGCGCGCCGGCTAACATGGCACCGCCTCTTTTTGTATGCTTACCTGACCTCGATCCACCCTCACCCCACCCCATTCACCCCCAAACGCCCCACTGCATTGTTCTCTCAAAATTGTGTTCAGTGATTCTTCTGTGGACTAGGGGTTAACAGGCTGACGAAGGAAGTGACAGTAGAAGCAGGAAACCGAAGACAAACTTTGATTTGACCTGCCTTTGTTTTCAACAGATGTCCAGCAAATTGACACTGTTGGTGTTGGTCTGTGATTCGTCTTGTTTCCCCTTGCTCTCTGTCTCTCTGTCTCTTCCCACATTCTATCTGTCTTTTTTTTGGTGGTTTTCGCTCTGTTAAAAAAACCCACCTTATTTATTGCCTTATTTATTCCTTTTTGTGCATATCGCTTCCGCAAATTCCCGTTTCTCAGTTATTTCTGTCTGCCTGACGGTTAGCCGGTCGATCCAATTCACCCCCCTTCCGTCTCTTGCTCATTGTGTGTGTGTGTGTGTGTGTGTGTGTGTGTGTGTGTGTGTGCATGTTTGCACGTTCGTGGGTACGTGGATGCGGATGTGTTTGCCATGATCCGCCCCCCCCCCCCCCCCGTAACTCCACATTACACAGAAACAACACTCCCTATCTTCTCAATCGTGATCCTCCCTTTTCACTCCAATGCAGTTCCTCCCCCCCGCCCCTGCCATCCAGTTCCAAGCAGCGCAGCAACACAGATACCTCACATTTAACCAGTTCAATCCAGCTGTACAATTTTGTCGAACAGAATTGACTTTTCGCTGTCTCCGAGTGCAGGCTTCCCATTTCTCAAATTTGGCCTCGCTCGATTCAGATAGCACGCCAGCCCCATCCTGTTGTGACTATTTGATACCTTGTCTTTTCGTGGATTTTAAACATTGACTGAAGATGCACTGTTCCCCTTTTTAGATGCCCCCCACCCCTCCCTCAGTTCGTGTCCTTCTGCTTTCGCAAATGTGTTCAATTTGATACTCTTCGTACTTGCGCCTTCTGCGTTGTTTGGCAAACATTCTGAACACTTTGAGAAAGCAAAACGCTACAAGACAAAATTAAATCAAACGATTTGAGAGATGTTAAGCTAGCTCACAGCCAAAGTTTCAGAACTCCTGCCGTACGCTATCCCCAGGTACGAAATATAGCAGCCCGACTCAGTTTCTATGATCAAATTCATCAACGATAAAAAGTATTACAAAAGAGAAAAGAAGTAAATGAATGAAAAAAAGTTGATCACAACGACCCGAGGCAGCTAAACATCCACAAGGAAGAGCAAAATACGATCAAATCATTGGTGTAATCACACGACAACATCCGGAGACCGCAAACACGTAGACCCCAGAAAGAAGACAAGATTACAATTGTAAATCGTAGACGAAAACGTAAGGCTAAAACAACATTTAAACAAGTCGCGAAATTACAACATTTAGTCAAGCTGTCGAACCCACAGAATAAAACTGAACGCACTGCATTTTTTCACCAAGACCGCATACTCGTAGTTTCGTCAGTCCACCGCTCGTGGCAAAGGCAGTGAAATCGACAAGCAAGAACTGTGCGGTACCCCCCGCGGGTTAGGGGGAAGAATTTACCCGATGCTCCCCAGCATGTCGTAAGAGGCGACTAACGGATTCTGTTTCTCCTTTTACCCTTGTTAAGTGTTTCTTGTATAGAATATAGTCAATGTTTGTAAAGATTTTAGTCAAGCAGTATGTAGGAAATGTTAAGTCCTTTGTACTGGAAACTTGCATTCTCCCAGTAAGGTAATATATTGTAGGGGAAGGGCTCCTAATTTGGAAAATTAGTTTGTGTCTGCTCCGTCTTTCTTTTAGGTTACAAAATCCGCTTTCTTTATACAGCTTTTCGTGGCTGGTGCCGCGTACACCACCGATTATAGTCCGAATGGCTTCCAAATGTAATTTTTCCAGTGCAGTGTACCAGTACTCGGCAAGGGCGGATCAATTCACTTTGGAGGGGGGGGGGGGGGGGGGGTTACAAAATGACTGCGAAGATACAAGTTGACGGCGCCGAAGGCGCCTAAGCCTCTAGGGGGGTCCGGGGGCATGCCCCCCCGGACATTTTTTTTATCCAAAGAAGCAAAATAGAGCTATCTGGTGCATCCTGAGCCAATAAATTACCTCTTTTTTGGGGGGGTGGGGGGGGGGGGGGGGTTACGTAACCCGTGTAACCCCCCCCCCCAGATCCGCCCTTGCTCGGTGCAGTTGTCCCATAGGATGTCTGCATAGTCAAAATGTGGAAGGATTTGTCCATGGTTTCCAGACTTTTACGTAGTAGGGGAAAGGCTCCTAATATAGACCGGTTCCTAATTTGGACCACTTTTTGTTTCATGCTGATAACTAGCTTGTTTTCTTGCGAAGAAGTTTCATTTTGTGTTTGGTAGTCCTTCTCTCTTAGGTTAACCGTTAAGACTAATTAGAGTGAAATAGCTTTGATAGACATTCAGCAAAAATTAAATACAGAAAAAATCATAAATGATTGTCGTAGTGCCTGGGCGCCTAATATGGACGAGTCAAGCGGCCTTCACGAATCACTGTAAAAAGCCCCCTATACTTCAAAATAACATGATACAACTTAGTGTACAAGTCAGACTAATTAAAATATTCTTTAGATTTATCTGTTTCGGGTCGATGAGAGCATTATTTGAAGCACACCAGGAAACTAAAGAAGCTTATCAAAAACAGAGTGAAAATAAGGGAAATTATCAACTTCCACGAAAAGAAGACTTTTTGTTATATTTTTTTTTAAATCTCGAGGGCTAGTTATAGGTTATTTCCAGCAAGCTTCTTAATGAATTAATGAAAATAGCCTTTAGCTTTTATTTTCTTCGATTTGTTGAAGGTGGTCCATATTAGGGGACTCGCACATACTTTGAGATTTTGCTATTATTTTTTATTTGCAGGAGAAACTCGGGGTCAACACTGCTAAACTGTAACAAATACCGTCTTAGCTGTCATTTATATCAATTTTTGTGTGATAAAAGCTTTGGCTGTGGACAGAAACGAGTCCGTTTTAGGCGGCAAATTTAGAGTGAACGCTGCCAAAAGTGAAAAAAGAGAAAAAAAACTAACGG
Source organism: Littorina saxatilis (assembly GCF_037325665.1). Lineage (NCBI taxonomy): Eukaryota > Metazoa > Mollusca > Gastropoda > Littorinimorpha > Littorinidae > Littorina > Littorina saxatilis. Next base: position 12,028,073 of record NC_090258.1, read on the forward strand.
TTTTGAGGTTTGTGTTTCTGCAACTGTATTGACATGTGCAAGTTATCCAGAGACGGTGAATACAGCGAATGAAATTGTTTTGAGCGCTCTAGCGCCGTTAGTTTGTCAGAACAGGAGGTGGTCCATACCCCCCGCGGGTTAGGGGGAAGAATTTACCCGATGCTCCCCAGCATGTCGTAAGAGGCGACTAACGGATTCTGTTTCTCTTTTTACCCCTGTTAAGTGTTTCTTGTATAGAATATAGTCAATTTTTGTAAAGATTTTAGTCAAGCAGTATGTAAGAAATGTTAAGTCCTTTGTACTGGAAACTTGCATTCTCACAGTAAGGTAATATGTTGTACTACGTTGCAAGCCCCTGGAGCAAATTTTTGATTAGTGCTTTTGTGAACAAGAAACAATTGACAAGTGGCTCTATCCCATCTCCCCCCTTCCCCCGTCGCGATATAACCTTCGTGATTGAAAACGACGTTAAACACCAAATAAAGAAAGAAAGAGGTGGTCCATATTAGGAGCCGGTCCATATTAGGAGCCTTTCCCCTACTACGTTGCAAGCCCCTGGAGCAATTTTTTTATTAGTGCTTTTGTGAACAAGAAACAATTAACAAGTGGCTCTATCCTATCTCCCCCCTTTCCCCGTCGCGATATAACCTTCGTGGTTGAAAACGACGTTAAACACCAAATAAAGAAAGAAAGAAAGCAGACGTAAATAATATAGGGAAGGAATGACGCAATGGAAATGACGTGCAGATTCTCGACTAGGGAAAGTTGGCAGTTAATCAGAGAAACCACACCAGACAGACGTGAAGTCGCCCCGCAAGGGATCCTCGATCGTATCAAGTAAGTTACCTTGGTAGAAAATGGTCGCCAGTACTTAGCTTGCCGTTCCAGTAGATTAGTAATAGCCGCTAGGAACGGACGGCCATACTAGTCAAGGACTTGCTGTGGGGCAATCCCTTATAACCCATGTAAGCTTTACCTCTCTCGTGGCCTCGGGAGAGTTAAAAAAAACACAGGGATTACAAAGGAAAACAGAAGGCACTACGACAATCGGCTGCAACTGTTTACAGTTAAAACCAAGACGCGGTCTTTGTGACTTCTTTTTTTGGCGAATTGCGTACGTTTTACACCAACTTGTGTGACGCGTAAGTTAGCGGTGGTGGATGATGAGGATGGTAATGGTGGTGACGGTAGTGGTGGTGACGGTAGTGGTGATGACGGTATAATACTAGTTGTACTGATGATAGTGGATTAAGTTTGTTTGTTTGTTTGCTTAACGCCCAGTCCACCACGAAAGGTGATATCAGGGCGGTGCTGCTTTGACATTTAACGTGCGCCACACACAAGACAGAAGTCGCAGCACAGTCTTCAACTTTGTTTTTCTTCCCGTCCTGCGTTTTTACCCCTGAGAGCGAGGAATCTTGCACACACTTGCTAGATTACCGAGTTGAGTACCCACACTCTCACGGGTTTTGTCTGATAGCGTTATGATCATGGATGATTGCGAAAGCCGAACAAATGAAAACTTGTCTGAAATGGTTACTTCACAACTACTACATGTATATCTTTAACAACGTTTACAAAACCCCTTCTTTGGCACTGAGCAGGGGCCCTCTAATAAGGACAAAACGTCAATCACGTCAGTTACGCACAGAATCTTACCTGTCCTGATTTCAACTTTACACATCGCCTGCTTCTCGCCAGGTCACATGCAGAGCACCCCCCCCCCCTCCGCCCGCTCCCCCCTCCCCCTGTCTCACCGCTCCTTTAGTGAGTAGGGTTTGGTGTTCGAATCCTTGTTGGCACAAACAGCAGGCGTGCCAAGTTGGCAAGCAAGCATTCGGTGGGTTTAGTAAACCTTGGGCTGATCGAGACTTGGACGAGCAGTCTTGGGTTTCAAGCAGGGAGGAATCTTTGCTTTGTGGAACGTACAGTCTCGGCTCACGTGGACACAGACCCCCCGTTGTTTTGTGAAGGGTTCCCAAGTGTACGAAAGTAATTACCTTTCAAGTTGTTCGGGGTCTGTCTTTGTTTTACCTTTGGAATTCTGGGGAGACTGGCTGTCTTTTGTTTTCAGGATTTAATTGTCAAGTGCGCGAGCGTTTACCTCAAGTTCAAGTTCACAGAGGATTTTCAATTCGAAACAAACTGCCAACTTTCCAAAATCAAGCACCCAAAACAGGAGAGGTTAATTACACATGAAGCATTTAATTCGAAAGAGGAGAGTCAAAAAACAGTCCCAAATCTGTAGATAAAAAAGGAAAGATTAATGTATGCAATGTTTAACAACAACAACAACAACAACAACAACAAAGCTAAACACCAACAGCACACCAAACAGTCAAAGATCTTCATCTCAGAAGTCTTTTAAGTGAAGAATGAACAACAGACAAAAATACAGAAATGGTAAAGAGAGTGAGTGTAAAAAGAATGAATTAAAAAAAATCAGTGTCAAACTCTATACGTATTCAGTTTCAATTTTTGGCATATTTTCTCATTGATAATTTCTCTCCAAAACGAAGGCAGAATTGAAATGAAGCATGTGTAAATTCAATATCAACAACAACAACAACAACAACAACAACAACAACAACAACAACAACAACAACAACAACAACAACAACAACAAACAAAGAACCAAATAAAAGATACAAAAAAGGCAAACCACCACCACTACTTGGGCTAGCAGAAAGTTAGACAAAAGTCTCGGTTTTCAACCGGGGAGGAATATTTGTTTTTTGGAACTTAGTCTCGGATCCCGTGGAACAGACCCTAGTTGTTTTATGAGGAGTTTCCAAGTGACAAGTGTACGAATCTAATTACGTTTAATACTCGAAGAAGTCCTCTGTTGCTGTCCTCAAGAATCAGGATTTGTGTATGGAAAGTTCAATTACAGTTTAGCACTGTACGAGCTCTTTCAAATTATTGTTTAAACAAATATATATTTTTTTATATATTTTGTTTTACAAATGAATTGAACCAGAATTCGGTTTGGTGTATATAATATATATAGATCTGGCACGGCTTTTGTAGGGGTTACATGCCGAGTCTCAGTGAATATTAACAATAATGGTCGAAGTTTGAGGATCATGAAAAATGCGAGCTTCAGCGAGGTTTTTCATGACCACGAACTGAGACCATTATTTTTAATATCCACTGAGACGAGGTGTGTAACCAATTCATTCCTCCTTTCTTTAGTTATTCAAAGAAAAAAAGGAGTTTTTGTGACACAGTTTGATCGAATCCTACTCACTCTGCCAGTCTACCTGCGCAAGCGTGTGATTAATGCGCAGTTGAGGAGTTCCGTGAAAATCATTCAGTTCTGCTAACACTTCACAGCAGTTTATTTGGTTTGGAATAAAATCAAGTACACGGTTATGCCGTTTATCTGTTGAGGCGATACAGGCAGATATTGTTGCGTTCGTTTCAAGTTTTGGTATTGCTGAGGACATTTCCTTCCGTCGTATTCAGTAGCAGACGACTGTTTGCCCCTGTGTTCCAACGTCAAATACTGTATGAAGTTCGGTTTTCTGAGGCAAGACAGTGTATGGAACCGATTCATTTTCTTGAAACTCAAGGATGTGTGCATTTGCTTGTGTGTGTTCTGATTACGAAATGAAATATAGTAGATCATTGACCGACAGATTGCAGTCTTTTTTGTCGAAGTTGCTGATGAGTCGAAATCTGGAAGGGATACAACTCTAGTCTCTACACAAAGTATAAGAGTTACTTGCGTTGAGACCTCGTGTTGTAGAAGTTAGATCTCGATTCAAAAAACAGCTAAACTCATGGATTTTATATTGGATTTCGGTTGTTCAAGCCTGTAGTTGTTAGTTTAAATGCGGTATGTTTCTGGCGTCTGCTCCAGAGATGTATATGTTGTACATTTGAACGGAACTTTTCAGTCGCTAAAAGAAGTACCCACAAAGTGTAGCTTCTGAACCCATGAGCTATCGAGGATTCAGGCTTGTTGCTGGGAGGTTATTTGTTTGGTTGCTGGGTGTTTACTGAAGAATAAACACTCCTTTCAGTTTACAGAAGGAAAGAAGCAGAGGGGGGAATACAATAAGATATAGACCCCCTCTTTTCGGAAGTTTATAGAATACAGTTAGAAGAAAACAAGAAAGGCGGAAGAAAAAGAAAAGAAAGAAAGGAAGAAAGAAAGATAAAAAAGATACACAAAAATAAATAGGCAAACGGGGAAGCTAAGAAACAAACAATAATGCCAAAGACAAAACACACCCATTTTCAACAGTAGGTAAAAAATAAAAAAAAAATAAAAAAAATAAAGCAAAGGGCGAGGGCAACAAAAATAAATCGTTTATGATCTTCTTCCTTATTCGCTTAGCAAACAACAGACTGTTTGCTTGTCTGCGTCTTGACAAAAGTCCAGGCGTCAAAATAAACTAACCAGTCTTTTCCGTTCTGTCATCTCTTTCATCTTATTTCTAACATATCCCTTTTATAACGCCCCGTCGCTCATTGCCAAAACTTTAAAAAACAAAATAAGACAAGTCGCGTAAGGCGAAAATACAACATTTAGTCAAGCTCAGTCGAACTCACAGAATGAAACTGAACGCATTGCATTTTTTCCGCAAGACCTGTCCACCGCTCGTGGCAAAGGCAGTGACATTAACAATCCAGAAAAGCGCGGTAGCGGTTGCGCTGAGGAGGATAGCACGCTTTTCTATATCTCTATTCTTTTTAACTTTCTGAACGTGTTTTTAATCCAAACATATATCTTTTTGGAATCAGGAACGGACAAGGATTAAGATGAAATTTTTTTTAAGTCGATTTCGGAAATTAAAATTTTAATCATAATTTTTATATTTTTAATTTTCAGAGCTTGTTTTTAATCCAAATATAACATACTTATATGTTTTTGGAATCAGAAAATGATGAAGAATACGATAAATGTAATTTTGGATCGTTTTATAAAAAAAGTATTTTTAATTACAATTTTCAGATTTTTAATGACCAAAGTCATTAATTAATTTTTAAGCCTCCAAGCTGAAATGCAATACCAAAGTCCGGCCTTTGTCGAAGATTGCTTGGCCAAAATTTCAATTAATTTTATTGAAAAATGAGGGTGTGACAGTGCCGCCTCAACTTTTACAAAATGCCGGATATGACGTCATCAAAGACGTTTATCGAAAAAATGAAAAAAATGTCCGGGGATATCATACCCAGAAACTCTCATGTAAAATTTAATAAAGATCGGTCCAGTAGTTTACTCTGAATCGCTCTACACACACCACGACCCTCGTCTCGATTCCCCCCTCTATGTTAAAACATTTAGTCAAAACTTGACTAAATGTAACAAGTCGCGCAAGGCGAAATTACTACATTTAGTCAAGCTGTGGAACTCACAGAATGAAACTGAACGTAGTCCGCCGCTAGTGCAAAAGGCAGTGAAAGTGACGTGCCTGTTTGGCGCGGTAGCGATTGCGCTGTGCTTCATAGCACGCTTTACTGTACCTCTCTTCGTTTTAATTTTCAGAGCTTGTTTTTAATCCAAATATAACATATCTATATGTTTTTGGAATCAGGAACCAACAAGGAATAAGATGAAATAGTTTTTAAAACGATTTCGGAAATTTAATTTTGATCATAATTTTTATATTTTTAATTTTCAGAGCTTGTTTTTAATCCAAATATAACATATGTATATGGTTTTGGAATCAGAAAATGACGAAGAATAAGATGAAATTGTTTTTGGATCGTTTAATAAAAAAATAATTTTAATTACAAGTTTCCGATTTTTAATGACCAAACTCACTCATTAGTTTTTAAGCCACCAAGCTGAAATGCAATACCAAACCCCGGGCTTCGTCGAAGATTGCTTTGCCAAAATTTCAATCAATTTGATTGAAAAATGAGGGTGTGACAGTGCCGCCTCAACTTTTACAAAAAGCCGGATATGACGTCATCAAAGGTATTTATCGAAAAAATGAAAAAATGTCCGGGGATATCATACCCATGAACTCTCATGTCAAATTTCATAAAGATCGGCCCAGTAGTTTAGTCTGAATCGCTCTACACACACACACAGACAGACAGACAGACACACATACACCACGACCCTCGTCTCGATTCCCCCCTCTATGTTAAAACATTTAGTCAAAACTTGACTAAATGTAACAAGTCGCGTAAGGCGAAAATACAACATTTAGTCAAGTAGCTGTCGAACTCACAGAATGAAACTGAACGCAACGCAACGCAGCAAGACCGTATACTCGTAGCATCGTCACTCCACCGCCCGTGGCAAAGGCAGTGCCAGTGAAATTGACAAGAAGAGCGGGGTATTCGTTGCGCTGAGAAGGATAGCACGCTTTTCTGTACCTCTCTTCGTTTTAACTTTCTGAGCGTGTTTTTAATCCAAACATATCATATCTATATGTTTTTGGAATCAGGAACCGACAAGGAATAAGATGAAAGTGTTTTTAAATTGATTTCGAAAAATAAATTTTGATAATAATTTTTATATATTTAATTTTCAGAGCTTGTTGTTAATCCAAATACAACATATTTATATGTTTTTGGAATCAGCAAATGATGGAGAATAAGATGAACGTAAATTTGGATCGTTTTATAAAAAAAATATTTGTTTTACAATTTTCAGATTTTTAATGACCAAAGTCATTAATTAATTTTTAAGCCACCAAGCTGAAATGCAATACCGAAGTCCGGGCTTTGTCGAAGATTACTTGACCAAAATTTCAACCAATTTGGTTGAAAAATGAGGGCGTGACAGTGCCGCCTCAACTTTCACGAAAAGCCGGATATGACGTCATCAAAGACATTTATCAAAAAAATGAAAAAAACGTCTGAGGATATCATACCCAGGAACTCTCATGTCAAATTTCATAAAGATCGGTCCAGTAGTTTCTCTACAATCGCTCTACACACACACACTGACAGACACACAGACAGACATACATACACCACTACCCTCGTCTCGATTCCCCCCTCTACGTTAAAACATTTAGTCAAAACTTGACTAAATGTAAAAAGCAAAACAAAACAAAACTTGACTAAATGTAAAAACACAAAAAAGCACAGCCTACACACCAACAGCTTAAATATATGATTCTTGGTCTATTACGCAGTCGAACAACTTACGCACATCGTGCACAACAACAACAACAAACAACAACGACAACAACCAACAAACAACAACAACCAGGTCGAAGCACACCCCTTTTTAAGGCGACAGGGATTAACAAACAAAAATCGCAAGACAAAAGTGAACACAAAATGTAGCGTCTATGATTATATTTCTTATTCGGAATTAAAAAAAATACCCCCCCTCCCCCCCCCCTCACAGCAGCTTGACAAAAGCTCAGGTGTCAAAATAAACCACCCAGTCCCTCCCCCCCTCCTTTATCCCTTTCATGCTATTTTTAACATATATGTGTATATATATATCCCTTTTATGGGAACCTTTGGCCCACGCCATAAACATGCTAGATGAGGTAAAGCTCATGCTTTTCTAGACCATTTCTCTGTTTGTTGTGTGCATCGCATCGCGTTGTAATTCTCTTACGATCCGTTTTTAACCCGCGCAGAAGATATTTTGGCAAGCTTCTGTATTTGCTATGTCAGATCAATTCTTATTCTCGTTTGGTCTGTTTATAACTTGCGATGGACATTTTTTTGGCTTGCTTCATCCGCACAATGTTAGATCAATTCGTATTCTTCTTTTGGTCTGTTTTTAACCTGTGCATGACATTTTTTGGCTAGCTTACGCCCAAACTTTGTAGGATTAATCCCCATTTCAAATAATCTTTGTGGGGGTTTGTCTTTGAAGGAGCCCGCCAGTAGTGGTTGTGAGAATTCTTGGGATTAAGTTGTCTTCTGCGTAGAAAGCGGTGGCGTGGTTGTGTGTTTCTTTGAGTTTGTTTGCATCAAACTGCGATTTATTTTTAGGCGGATGCTACATGTGTGATCTTGATCGTGAACCTGAATTATTTTTTATTTTTTGTCGTAACGTTGGGTTTGACGATCTGGCAACAGGCCTTGAAGGTTGAAATCCTTGGGACACACCTTGGCAAGAGCTCTCTCCCTCCTCGCTCTTCTACCGTCTCTTCTCTCTCTCTCTCCCTCTCTCTGTTTTCTGGTCACTTTACGTTGTGCTCTTCTGTCTAATGTGACACTGTGTTTCTTCTAGCAAGCTCTCTCTCGTTCCCTATCTTTCTCTTTGTCTCTCTTTCACACTCTCTTTCTCTCTCTCTCACATACACACACACACACACACACACACACACACACACACTCACACACACACACACGCACGCACGCACGCACGCACGCACGCACGCACGCGCACACAGACACACACGCACGCACACACACACACACACACACACACACAGAGTGTATTTTCTCTTCCCTTTGGTTTATGCGCTGCACTTTAATACGTATATTATTCTGCTTTTCTTGTCCTTGTAATGTAGTTCCCACCGAATGTATCTAGAGGCAAAACATTCATTAGTATCACGTATGAAAAGACATTAAAAAAAACACACACCTGCACACACACACAAACACCACCACCCTCGTCTCGACTCCCCGTCTATGTTAAAACATTTAGTCAAAACTTGACTAAATGTAAAAACAGACCGACTGCCGACGTTCCAAAACCTAGAATCAAAATCACGAGGCATTCACAAGTACGTTGACCCCATTGGTCTGTATAGTCTAGTGGACAGACAGATACATTAGGCCAAAAAAAAATATAGGTGTGGTTACAGTAACATAGCCAAACAAAATAGGGTAGGAAGGTAGGCAATCACTTTTTTTTTTTTAACTTTTTTTTTCTAATGTGTACAAATTAAACCTACTTGACAGGGAAATAAGTGTGCGACTCGGGCGCTTTCGCTTTCATTGCGTTTTTTGCACTCGTTTTTTTGTTGTTTTTTTTTGTTTTTTTGTTTGACAAATGTAATAAAAAGTTATAGGATCGGCCCCTAAAATTAGGGTAGGTCGGGTTACCGTAACCACACCTATTTTTTTTTTAGGCCTTATGAGAAAGATTGATCAAATGAAAGAAACTGATCTTCTTCTTCTTGTTCGCTGTTAGATCGTCAGTCCGGACTGCAGGGCGAAACGTGCTGTCCTCTCCAAGTCCTCTCTGGGGCCGTATATCTTCTTTTGTAGCGCTGTCTCCTCTGGCCAGATGGTGTCCCTCAGAGCATTGTGGTATGGACAAGCCTGCAGGATGTGCTCTGTTGTCTGATTGAAACTGATCTTAGTTTGTTTTTGATCTGATCTTTGGCAAGGAGATTGTCACACTCTGAATATTTTTGGTCTACGATGGGTAGGGTAACTTTAATAGTGTAAGCATAAGTATTTCAATAATAAACTAACAATTAAAAAAAAGGAATTACTCTTGATTTCTTTTTAATATGTTACTAAGTTCTTTTATGTATATATTGATTTAGATTGTTGCATGTTCTCATTATGTTTTATTCATACAACTAATTTTGCGGGTTATTTGTAAATTGTGTTTATATTTGAGAAAAAAAAGTTCTTTCCTCGTGTTGGCGAGTCCTGAAAGCCTGCTCATTCAGAAGACTTTCTTAGAACGCCAACTCTTTACTGTCATTGTCACGGTAAACTTGAAAAAACTGTGCAAGTTGTTAAACGTTTCTTATGCCCTTGGATCGCTCTGGAGGCTATTGGTGGTGGAGTCGGTACAGGGCAACCCCTCTTTTAAGACATATACAGAAAATCAGGTCTTAAAAAAAAGTCTTAAAAATGGAGGTACATTTACAGAAGTTATAAAAAGGAAATCTACGAAATCAAGGTCTTCAATTGGAGAGAATTATAAATTGGGTGGAGGGGGGGAGAGGGGTCTTAAAAGGTGTGTGTGTGTGTGTGTGTGTGTGTGTGTGTGTGTGTGTGTGTGTGGGGGGTCCACGGTAGAAAGAAAGAAAGAAAAGAAAACAAAATGTAGCTTAGATCAGGGAGCCGAGACAACGGTGATGAATCGGATCAGTTCTAAGACCCCTCTCTTTGTCGTAAACTATTTTAAAGTTTTTATCTTTTTTTTCTTCTAATTTAATTTGTTGTTTAACTCTGCTAAACCATTAGGTGCTTTTCTTCTGTTCTTCAAGCCTTTTTTTTCCCTCTTCTCGTTCTTTGCCTTTTTTTTCTTTTTTTTTCTCTGTTGATTTTCTTTCACTCAATTACGATCAGTCACGGTTTTTACTTTCCCTCCAACAATGCAAAACATTTTGTCTTTGCCAAGTTTCAGTGCAGTCCTACACTCATTTGCGATTTTGTCTGCTTGGCTAAGCCAAGACAAAAGAATGTAGATTGCGAAGGGATTACCATTATGAACAATCACACATTTGGAGAGCTTTCGCTGAACTTTGCAAGAGGCTTTTGCCTTATTTTTG